>NC_062280.1:102393680-102696710 GCF_902655055.1 Lutra lutra
CATGCATGTGCTCCATAGTAGAGAATTTTAATATATTTTCACAATAAACATATAGATCAAGCAAGTAATTTAGGATTAAAAAGTGTTAAACTAATCTAAAATATAGAGCAGACTTCATAGAAGACAGATTGTATGACTAAGCTCCATGTTTTGTACTTGTTTCTACTGAAATAAGTTATTTGCTAAATGTGAAGGTGTTCTATCAAATATATTGAAATTTTCTTGTCTTGTGCCATTTTTCTTTATTTGATTTGAATGCATATACTCTTTGGGAATTAATTCAACCTTATTTTACTGAAATATAACAAAGGCATTTCCCACTTAACATGAACAATTTGTTCTGGATGAAAATACTAACTAAAAGCCTATTTGCCATCATTTTAAATGGAGAAACTCATAGTGCATTAAAAGTTAACCCTCCCTGGCTCCTAACAATTTCTAAAATAGCACTAAAATACAGAAAACTTGTGTGTGTGTGTGTGTGTGTGTGTGTGTGTGTGTGTGTGTGTGTGTGTTTAAAAGCTTACTTTACTTTTGGCTTTATAATTTTCTTTAACACATATTTTGGGGATTCATTTGAACACTGGGCATTTAGCAAAACCTTAATAAAAAATAAAAAACACCATGGGAAGGAGATCAGGACAAATACCATAGCAGAGTGCCTCTCACAAAACTGATGCTGTGATCTCTTAGTACCGTAAACATCCAAATACAATGTCCTTTTATTGACATCTAATTCGGGATCTTTACAGGCGATTCTGACTTTTTTTGTCCTCGTCCTATGGAATGTTACTCAAATCTTTTCTAAGCTCTTTATTCTCTTAAAGCATTACATTGAGAATATGGGCATACATATACTTTTTTCCTGGATAAAGCATTTAAGTTCTATAAAGTTCAGATTTTAACAACCAGAGGTGTTCCACAGGCAAACACTAAACACGTGATATGTGATAAAGTGACATGCTTCTGGTGCCATTTACAAATACAGAACAAGCTGTATCATATTGTACGTAATTTACTCAAAAGTATGTGTTTCGATATTAACTGCTGCTAATTTTTTCAGCTTAGGGTTGCATACTTTATTAAGGGATCAGAAGACTGTTGTAGCATATTTCTATTTTCTACATTTGAGGCACATGCAAAACTTATCTCCTGTTTGATTCTAATTTAGAGAAATGGTTTTCACACCAACCAAATGTCTTTTTTATAAAACCACTTTAAAATCACCATTGGGTGACTGGTGAAACAATATGAATTTTTAAAAATATTCCTTATAGCGGCACCTGGGTGGCTCAGTGGGTTAAAGCCTCTGCCTTCAGCTCAGGTCATAATCTCAGGGTCCTGGGATCGAGCCCTGCATCCAGCTCTCTGCTCAGCGGGGAGCCTGCTTCTCCCTCACTCTCTGGCTGCCTCGCTGCCTACTTGTGATCTCTATCTGATGAATAAATAAAATCTTTAAAAAATATATTCCTTCTATTATAGGCCTGCAAAACATTTTCTTACAGTATTTTTCTGTGCATTTAAAATGTGCATATATTGAGGACTCCCAGACAAGATGGCGGAGAAGTAGCAGTCTGAGACTACTTCAGGTAGCGGGAGATCAGCTAAATAGCTTATCTAAAGATTGCAAACACCTACAAATCCAACGGGAGATTGAAGAGAAGAAGAACAGCAATTCTAGAAACAGAAAATCAACCACTATCTGAAAGGTAGGACTGGCAGAGAAGTGAATCCAAAGCAACGGGAAGATAGACCGCGGGGGGAGGGGCCGGCTCCCGGCGAGCGGCGGAGCAATGGAGCACAAAATCAGGACTTTTAAAAGTCTGTTCCGCTGAGGGACATCACTCCAGAGGCTTAACTGGGGTGAAGCCCAGGTGGGGTCAGCGCGGCCTCAGGTCCCACAGGGTCACAGAAGGATCGGGGGTATCTGAGTGTCGCAGAGCTTACCGGTATTAGAACAGGGAAGCCGGCTACAGAGACAGAGCCGAGGAGTAAGCTCTAAACTCAGGGTTACCTTGACCAGTCGCAGGCTCGGTCAGCTCGGACCGCGGCCGGAGGCCAGGGTGACTGACGGGAGTAATTGGGCACTGTTCTCTGAGGGCGCACTGAGGAGTGGGGCCCTGGGCTCTCGGCTCCTCCAGGCCGGAGACCAGGAGGCCGCCATCTTCATTCCTGTCTTCCAGAACTCTACGGAAAGTGCTCAGGGAACAAAAGCTCCCGAAAGCAAACCCAGCAAACCCGAGCGGATTACTCAGACTGGCCCCGGGTAAGGGCGGTGCAACTCCAACTGGGGCAAAGACTCTTGAGAATCACTACAACAGGCCCCTCCCCCAGAAGATCAACGAGAAAACCAGCCAGGACCAAGTTCACCTACCAAGGAGTGCATTTTCAATACCAAGGAGAGCGGTGGAATTCCAGAGGAGAAGAAAGCAAAGCATGGAACTCATGGATTTCTCCCCATGATTCTTTAGCCTTGCAGTTAATTTAATTTTTTTTTCTTTTTCAATTTTTTTTCTCTTCTTCTGCTAAATTTTTTTAACTTTTACCGTTTTCTTTTTTAACGTTTTTTAAATAGTTTATCTAATATATATATATATTTCCTTTTTATATGTTTTATTGGCTTTCTTTTCTTAATAGTTTCTTTTTTTTTTTTTCTTTCTGAACCCCTTTTTATCCCCTTTATCCCCCTTCACGATTTGGGATCTCTTCTGATTTGGCTAAAGCATATTTTCCTGGGGTTGTTGCCACCCTTTTAGTATTTTACTTGCACCTTCATATACTCTTATCTGGACAAAATGACAAGGCGGAAAAATTCACCACAAAAAAAAGAACAAGAAGCAGTACCAAAGGCTAGGGACCTAATCAATACAGACATTGGTAATATGTCAGATCTAGAGTTCAGAATGATGATTCTCAAGGTTCTAGCCGGGCTTGAAAAAGGCATGGAAGATATTAAACAACCCTCTCGGGATATATAAAAGCCCTTTCTGGAGAAATAAAAGAACTAAAATCTAACCAAGTTGAAATAAAAAAAGCTATTAATGAGGTACAATAAAAAATGGAGGCTCTCACTGCTAGGATAAATGAGGCAGAAGAAAGAATTAGCGATATAGAAGACCAAATGATAGAGAATAAAGAAGCTGAGCAAAATAAGGACAAAGAGCTACTGGACCACGAGGGGAGAATTCGAGAGATAAGTGACACCATAAGATGAAACAACATTAGAATAATTGGGATTCCAGAAGAAGAGGAAACAGAGAGGGGAGCAGAAGGTATGTTGGAGAGAATTATTGGAGAGAATTTCCCCACTATGGGAAAGGGAACAAGCATCAAAATCCAGGAGGTTCAGAGAACCCCCCTCAAAATCAATAAGAATAGGTCCACACCCTGTCACCTAATAGTAAAATTGACAAGTCTTAGTGACAAAGAAAAGATCCTGAAAGCAGCCCGGGAAAAATTCTGTAACGTACAATGGTAAAAGTATGAGATTGGCAGCAGACTTATCCACAGAGACCTGGCAGAACAGAAAGAGCTGGCATGATATATTCAGAGTACTAAACGAGAAAAACATGCAGCCAAGAATACTATATCCAGCTAGGCTATCATTGAAAATAGAAGGAGAGATTAAAAGCTTCCAGGACAAACAAAAACTGAAAGAATTTGCAAATACCAAACCAGCGCTACAGGAAATATTGAAAGGGGTCCTCTAAGCAAAGAGAGACCCTAAAAGTAGTAGATCAGAAAGAAACAGAGACAATATACAATAACAGTCACCTTACAGGCAATACAATGGCACTAAATTCATATCTCTCAATACTTACCCTGAATGTTAATGGGCTAAATGCCAATCAAAAGACACAGGGTATCAGAATGGATAAAAAAACAAAACCCATCTATATGTTGCCTACAAGAAACTCATCTTAAACCCGAAGACACCTCCAGGTTTAAAGTGAGGGGGTGGAAAAGAATTTACCATGCTAATGGACATCAGAAGAAAGCAGGAGTGGCAATCCTTATATCAGACCAATTAGATTTTAAGCCAAAGACTATAATAAGAGATGAGGAAGGACACTATATCATACTCAAAGGAACTGTCCAACAAGAAGATCTAAAATTTAAATATCTATGACCCTAACGTGGGAGCAGACAACTATATAAACCAATTAATAACAAAATCAAAGAAACACATCGACAAGAATACAATAATAGTAGGGGATTTTAACACTCCCCTCACTGAAATGGACAGATCATGCAAGCAAAAGATCAACAAGGAAATCAAGGCCTTAAATGACACACTGGACCAGATGGACATCACAGATATATTCAGAACATTTCATCCCAAAGCAACAGAATACACATTCTTCTCTAGTGCACATGGAACATTCTCCAGAATAGATCACATTCATGGTCCTAAATCAAGCCTCAAGTGGTATCAAAAGATTGGGATCATTCCCTGCATATTTTCAGACCACAATGCTCTGAAGCTAGAACTCAATCACAAGAGGAAATTTGGAAAGAACCCAAATACATGGAGACTAAACAGCATCCTTCTAAAGAATGAATGGGTCAACCAGGAAATTAAAGAAGAATTGAAAAAATTCATGGAAACAAATGATAATGAAAACACAACGGTTCAGAATCTGTGGGATACAACAAAGGCAGTCCTGAGAGGAAAATATATAGCGGTACAAGCCTTTCTCAAGAAACAAGAAAGGTATCAGGTACACAACCTAACCCTACATCTAAAGGAGCTGGAGAAAGAACAAGAAAGAAACCCTAAACCCAGCAGGAGAAGAGAAATCATAAAGATCAGAGCAGAAATCAATGAAATAGAAACCAAAAAAACAATAGAACAAATCAACAAAACTAGGAGCTGGTTCTTTGAAAGAATTAATAAGATCAATAAACCCCTGGCCAGACTTCTCAAAAAGAAAAGAGAAAGGACCCAAATAAATAAAATCATGAATGAAAGAGGAGAGATCACAACGAACACCAAAGAAATACAGACAATTATAAGAACATACTATGAGCAACTGTACGCCAACAAATTTGACAATCTGGAAGAAATGGATGCATTCCTAGAGACATATAAACTACCACAACTGAACCAGGAAGAAATGGAAAGCCTGAACAGACCCATAACCAGTAAGGAGATTGAAACAGTCATCAAAAATCTCCAAACAAACAAAAGCCCAGGGCCAGATGGCTTCCCAGGGGAATTCTACCAAACATTTAAAGAAGAACTAATTCCTATTCTCCTGAAACTGTTCCAAAAAATAGAAATGGAAGGAAAACTTCCAAACTCATTTTATGAGGCCAGCATCACCTTGATCCCAAAACCAGACAAGGATCCCATCAAAAAAGAGAACTACAGACCAATATCCTTGATGAACACAGATGCAAAAATTCTCGCCAAAATACTAGCCAATAGGATTCAACAGTACATTAAAAGGATTATTCACCACGACCAAGTGGGATTTATTCCAGGGCTGCCAGGTTGGTTCAACATCCGCAAATCAATCAATGTGATACAACACATTAATAAAAGAAAGAACAAGAACCATATGATGCTCTCCATAGATGCTGAAAAAGCATTTGACAAAGTACAGCACCCTTCCTGATCAAAACTCTTCAAAGTGTAGGGATAGACGGCACATACCTCAATATTATCAAAGCCATCTATGAAAAACCCACCGCAAATATCATTCTCAATGGAGAAAAACTGAAAGCTTTTCCACTAAGGTCAGGAACACGGCAGGGATGTCTGTTATCACCACTGCTATTCAACATAGTACTAGAAGTCCTAGCCTCAGCAATCAGACAACAAAAGGAAATTAAAGGCATCCAAATTGGCAAAGAAGAAGTCAAACTATCACTCTTTGCAGATGATATGATACTATATATGGAAAACCCAAAAGACTCCACTCCAAAACTGCTAGAACTTGTACAGGAATTCAGTAAAGTGTCAGGATATAAAATCAATGCACAGAAATCAGTTGCATTTCTCTACACCAACGACAAGACAGAAGAAAGAGAAATTAAGGAGTCCATCCCATTTACAATTGCACCCAAAACTATAAGATACCTAGGAATAAACCTAACCAAAGAGACTAAGAATCTATACACAGAAAACTATAAAGTACTCATGAAAGAAATTGAGGAAGACACAAAGAAATGGAAAAATGTTCCATGCTCCTGGATTGGAAGAATAAATATTGTGAAAATGTCTATGCTACCTAAAGCAATCTACACATTTAATGCAATTCCTATCAAAGTACCATCCATTTTTTTCAAAGAAATGGAACAAATAATCCTAAAATTTATATGGAACCAGAAAAGACCTCGAATAGCCAAAGGAATATTGAAAAAGAAAGCCAAAGCTGGTGGCATCACAATTCCAGACTTCAAGCTCTATTACAAAGCTGTCATCATCAAGACAGCATGGTACTGGCACAAAAACAGACACATAGATCAATGGAACAGAATAGAGAGCCCAGAAATAGACCCTCAAGTCTATGGTCAACTCATCTTCGACAAAGCAGGAAAGAATGTCCAATGGAAAAAAGACAGCCTCTTCAATAAATGGTGTTGGGAAAATTGGACAGCCACATGCAGAAAAATGAAATTGGATCATTTTCTTACACCACACACGAAAATAGACTCAAAATGGATGAAGGTTCTCAATGTGAGAAAGGAATCCATCAAAATCCTTGAGGAGAACACAGGCAGCAACCTCTTCGACCTCAGCCGCAGCAACATCTTCCTAGGAACATCACCAAAGGCAAGGGAAGCAAGGGCAAAAATGAACTATTGGGATTTTATCAAGATCAAAAGCTTTTGCACAGCAAAGGAAACAGTTAACAAAACCAAAAGACAACTGACAGAATGGGAGAAGTTATTTGCAAATGACATATCAGATAAAGGACTAGTGTCCAAAATCTATAAACAACTTAGCAAACTCAACACCCAAAGAACAAATAATCCAATCAAGAAATGGGCAGAGGACATGAACAGACATTTCTGCAAAGAAGACATCCAGATGGCCAACAGACACGTGAAAAAGTGCTCCATATCACTCGGCATCAGGGAAATACAAATCAAAACCACCATGAGATATCACCTCACACCAGTCAGAATGGCTAAAATTAACAAGTCAGGAAATGACAGATGCTGGTGAGGATGCGGAGAAAGGGGAACCCTCCTACACTGTTGGTGGGAATGCAAGCTGGTGCAACCACTCTGGAAAACAGCATGGAGGTTCCTCAAAATGTTGAAAATAGAACTACCCGATGACCCAGCAATTGCACTACTGGGTATTTACCCTAAAGATACAAACGTAGTGATCCGAAGGGGCACGTGCACCTGAATGTTTATAGCAGCAATGTCTACAATAGCCAAACTATGGAAAGAACCTAGATGTCCATCTACAGACGAATGGATAAAGAAGATGTGGTATATATACACAATGGAATACTATGCAGCCATCAAAAGAGATGAAATCTTGCCATTTGCGACGACGTGGATGGAACTAGAGGGGATCATGCTTAGCGAAATAAGTAATCGGAGAAAGACAACTATCATATGATCTCCCTGATATGAGGGAGAGGAGATGCAACATGGGGGGTTGAGGGGGTAGGAGAAGAGTAAATGAAACAAGATGGGATTGGGAGGGAGACAAACCATAAGTGACTCTTAATCTCACAAAACAAACTGAGGGTTGATGTGGGGAGGGGGGTTGGGAGAGGGGGGGTGGTGTTATGGATATTGGGGAGGGTATGTGCTATGGTGAGTGCTGTGAAGTGTGTAAATCTGGCGATTCGCAGACCTGTACCCCTGGGGATAAAAATATATGTTTATAAAAAATAAAATAAAAAAAAAATAAAATAAAATGTGCATATATCGAAAGCATTGATATAGACTTTATATTTAAATGTGGCAGGGCAAACATGCACCTGTGTCTCTGCTCCTTCTATTAATTCCCTTAGAAAAGACAACACAGGAATCAAATCAGCAGGACATGAGGACTGAGGAGGTGAGGATGATGGCGAATGAAAAATGTCAAAAAGGTTCTAGAAGATGAAAATTGGTTGCACAAAAAGCATCAAAAGTAAGCTCTAGCTTTCTCACTCAGTGAAGTGCTGTGTTGGGATTAACAGCTAATCTGTGGTATTTTCTCTAGCCATAGTGATGCCAGAGGATTTGACCCTGAGATGAGTCGTCTTCAAAAGACCAAGTAAGGAAAGTATAGGAGTATTCTGTCTCCAAGATAAATGAAGGTCCTGTTGAGTTTGCTTTGTACCAGACTCACTCCTATACCTGCCTGTCAAGATTATTTATTAAGTAACCTATTATTGATGAGTAACCTGAAACCGATAAATTAACCGTAATTGAGGAGTAACATGCAATTGATGAGATGTTTTTTCACCAAGGAATGAGCAGAGTTAAGTAACCCTGCGAGTGCTCCTGAGTAATGAGGCGTATAGAAAGATGCCACTGAGTATGGCTTTCTTCAGCCTCATCTCACATGACTACTTGGATCCAATGGGGAATGACTGGGACATTTGCAATCTGCTCCTGAGAATCATAAGACATCTGCTACTTCTTGCATTGTCTTCTGCATGTCCTATGCTCTTTTTTTTTCTTTTCTTTTCTCTCTTTCTTTCTTTTTTTTTTTTCTATACTCTTTTTTAAACTAAGTAAATTTGGTCTTGGGTGAATGCCATTGTGTCTTCTAAATTTTATTGTTAATAGCAACCTAAAACCATCATTGCTCACCAAGCAGAATTAATGTTAAAGGTTAAAAGAAGGAAGGGGGAGTAGAGAGGCAAATCTGGGCCCTAAAACACCAGAAAGTCTGAAGAATTGGAAACACTGCCTTTGGGAGTTACAACAAAAGAAGTGTTGCCTGAAAAACTTTTAAGGAGTATGTTTATCCCCCTACTTAATGATTTTACTACTTTATGGCAGGCAACCATGATTTTCCTACCCAAGAGATAGGTTTCCTTTCTGTATGCATGCATTTTGTTTATATAAAAAAAGTGTCTCTCCCCTGGAAGGCTAAAAGAAAGCAGAGACAGAGGTTCAAGAGGTCTTGGGCTCTCCGACAGCAGGGACGACAACTGAGAGTAAAAATTTTTAGTGCACCATATTGAAAACGGGGAATTTGTGAAAAACCTTACACCCAACTAGGGGCTTTAATTGTCCTTCTTAGCTCAAGCTAAGCTCTTAGAAATGTAGATTTAGGGATTATACTGGAGATGGAAGGATAGACAAGGCACCTATGTTTCTTGATATCTGGAATTTCCCCCAACAAAAAACCATATCCTATGCGATCATCTTGCTCTGGGCCAAGGGTTGACGAGCCCTGTCTATACATACACTGTCTAGTCATTCTCATATTAGAATAGACAGAATTTGTCAGATATTTGAAAAATGCTTTAAAAAGGAACAGAGACCCCCTCCCTCCCTGAAAAGAGGGTGGGGGATGCTAATCAATATAATGAAGGAGTGAAGTGAAGAAGAGGAAGTCATGAGGTCTAGGAAATGGGGGTGGATGCTCACAAAAGCAAGAGGAGAAGAAAATCCTCAGTTGAGCAGGGAGCGATATGCTGAGATAAATGTTCTGCATCTGGCATAGAGAACAAGCAGTACCCACCAGATGAGAAGAGAAGAGAGGACCGAAGGATAGAAGATTTCAAGGAAAACAGAAATGGTGCTGATAATTTACCTGATATACTTAGTGATATTAGGATGAACATTCTAGCTGAGAGCCTGGAGATAAATTAGTGATAATTAAAAAGAAAAGGCAGCCAACAATATAATTACTTAATTATTAACTTAAGGAAAAAGACAAAGTTAATCAAAGTAAATTTCATCTGTAACATTAATATAGTGGTATGATAAAGACAGTAATATTGATTTAATGAAAGCTGTAATATAGCAAGAGTGGGAGGCCAAGAGATGGGTATTTATTATTTGCAGAGGGGTGCATGGAGCTCAGTCCTAACATTCTACAGTAGAAGGCCCATAGATAAAGCTATGATCCTATTCTTTGGGAATATGGAAGTAAGTACAACAGAGTAACTACACAAGTTAAAAATGGTTGCTTATAGGGGTTGGGGCATTGGGATGGGAGGAGTGAAGAGTGAGAAAAATGCTCCCTTTTTTCCATTAGATGCCATTTGATATTACCTTATTTTTTTTTTAATATACTCATGTGAACATAAAAATAAGAAATTAATTAAAAAATCAAATTTCTAAAAACTAAATACTTTCTCTAATCCTTTGGAGATAACACTTTTTAACTATTTGCTGTAAATTCTTCACCCTGTCCAGATCTAAGTCCAGTTCATCACTAAGTGCCCTTAGGCCAGCTTTAAAAGAGTTTCCTTATGTGAAGTTAATTAGTAAATATACAGTTGGGGGAGGTCATGGAGAGGACAAGACCACTGGTTAACCTGCCAGCTGGATCTGGGCCATCCAAGGCTCTTCACCCCCTTCTTGTCCTTGGATGTATGCCCTACCTACTAGTCCCACACTAGCAGCCATTTCAAGGACACACCCTAGAGAGAGCAACTTGTCACTAAGACCATCTGGACAGTATACATGACTGAATCCAGTTAAACTCTCTTAAAGCTTTCAAGATTTGGCAACCAGGTGTGGGGGATCTACCCATCTTGCAGCCCCCAAAGCAAGCTTCATATGAAAATTCCCTTGATTACTTTTTTTAGACATTTTACCTTTTCATTTGTTAAAGTCAGGCAGAGGGAGAAGGAGCCTCCCTGCTCAGCAAGACTCCATCCCAGGACCCCGGGCCAAAGGCAGATGCTTAGCCAACTGAGTCACCCAGGCAACCTCCAAAATTCCCCAGCTTATTAAACCTGCCACGTGCCAATCTGGAGTGGTCTGCTTTTGTCTTCTATCTTTCTCTGCCCTCTGAGTGTGGAGGACAATTAGCAAAATGACACACATATCATGGGGTTGTTGTGAAAAGCTAATAACATCATACCTATACAATACTTTGTATAGTGCTTAGAATGTCTCAATTTTATTTTTAAAGAGATTATAGGTTTATTGTGATTCTGTACTTTCTGATATGGGACCTTATAAAATGTACCAGTTTGCTCTTTGCTTTCATTTAAATATGTAAGTTGCACATTTTCGCTGTCAGTACACGTAGATCAAGTTTTTTCAACCCTGATGGTATTGGTCATTTGGGTGGGATCATTCTGTGCTGTTGGAGGCTGTCTTGTGTACTACAGGATGTCTGATAGCATCTCTGGGCTCTACACACTAGACATCAGTAGCAGGATCTCCATTCCCCAACTGCAACAACCAATAATGTCCCCATCCATTACCAATGACCTCTAGGGACAAAAATCACCCCTTATTGAGAAACGCTGATCTATATCTCTTACTTTCTCCAGTGGCGATATTTTCTTCTTATAGAAGTACCAAGATTTATTTAACTACTCCCTAAGCAGTGGATATTGAATTTGTTTCTTATTTTCAATATTATAAAAAATGCTCAATGAAGATCTCAGTTTCAAATTTACAGTCAAAATGTTGTGGTAAATATTATTATATGCAAGTATTTGGCTATGTCTCATATCATATCCTGGAAAAAAGATAATAGGGCATGCACAATTAAGATTTTTTTTTTAAGATTTTTATTTATTTATTTGACAGGCAGAGATCACAAGTAGGCAGAGAGGCAGGCAGAGAGAGAGGTGGAAGCAGGCTCCCTGCAGGGAGCCTGATGTGGGTCTCAATCCCAGGACCCTGGGATCATGACCTGAATGGAAGGCAGAGGCTTTAACACACTGAGCCACCCAGGCGCCCCCATAGTTAAGATTTTTAAGTTTAAAATTAAACTGTACAAGTTACAGTGAGTTTACAAATGCATAAATAGAAATATATATGAATGCATACATATCACATATATAATTTCATTATCCCTAAAATCATCAAGATTTTTTACACTAAAAGCTTGTCTAAATAAAAACAGGACCCTGTGCCTTTGTTGTAGATGTCTCAAACTTGGTAGCAAGCACTTTACTTAGAAGATACTGTCTGCTGGTTTTTAGGCATCATAAGTGAACCGTGAAAATGCTCTTGAGAGCATTTTTCTCCAAAAAGAGAAGTTTAGGATATATGCTTCTGCAACAGCAGAAAGCTGAAAAATGTCTCCCTTTCCAAGAAAGAGGTCTGAAGGAACAATTAAGATAAGTTTATTATTTATGGAACATTCATATATTAGTTTGGAAAATACAAGCATCGGGATTGACGTTTACATTCTTTCTAAAGGCAAAGACGTGCTGACTTTCTTTATAAAATTACATTTTGAGGTTTTTATTTATAGAAGCAGATAAAAATTTTGTGTTGCTATCAACTTGTTTATTCCAGGTGCATGTTTAAAAAGATTTTCAAAAACAAATTAATATAAATAAAGGAGTACAATAACACAAACAGATGAACAGAAACAGTCCAAAGAAAAGTCAATGAAAGCGTTTCTTTTCTATTGCTTTGGCAATCAGAAATTCAGATATTTCCTTCCCACTAACAGAAAACTGTCCAGATGCAGAGTCATAAAAACAAACATATAGTGCTAACGAGATTGAGGAGGTATTGGTAAGATGTCTCGATTCTGAATATTTCATGATTTGTCACCATTCTGAGGGTGTCAGGATTTACCTTTCTTGTAACTTGGTCTTCAAAGACATAATAAAAGCGTGCAGAAAACCTCTGGCATCTGATGGTATCTTCAGCAAAAATGTCCCAGGAACCCTTCATGCTTTAAGAATCCATAAAGAAAACTACAGTTGGAGCCAGCTGTAGATATATAGTGGGTTTTTGTTTGTTTGTTTGTTTGCTTTTATTTTTTTATTATCTGTGAACTGTGATTTCATATACATCTAAATGTTTACTCTCAAAATCCTCTAAAAATAATCTTCATATAGCTTTCTATAGCATTAGTCACCACTTTGGATAATTGAAACAATCTCTTAATAGGCTAATGCATCATACAGGAATGAGAATATTTTGTATTTAATAAAATGTTTTTATTAAAAAAGTAAGTTCTGCTTTGCATAAACTTGGAGAACATAGACCATTAAAATATAGGAAAACACCATATTTCCATCACCAGCAGACTCACTATTTTTTTTTATCTTTTGTTACACCCTCTCAGACCCTTTTTATGCTTATATATGCATACATATTTCTTTTTACCGAAATGAAATTACACTATACCTGCTGTTTCATAACATGCTTTCTTCAGTGAATGATCTCCACTTTTCCATATATTATACTCAGGTCTATAAGCAAATTTCCCCAATGTCCCCAAAATGTCCTTTAGAGTCTAGTTTCTCTCCTCAAGGGCTGCCTCCGATACTGGTACAGTGGGATGGGCATTTCTTTGAGCTCTGATACCATCAAAATTGTTTTCCATAAAATTTTCTCCTCTTTTTCTCTACTTTTTTCAGCACCCATGAATTTTCCTTTTTCTGCTTAGATATGCCCAAGGTATTGCTCATCAAGGATAGGACCTCTCCAGACAAACGTGTGTTTGCTGTATTTTTTTTTTTATTTTTATTTTTTAGTTTAAATTCAATCAATTAACATATAATGTGTTATTTGTTTCAGGGGTACAGGTCTGTGATTCATCAGTCTTATATAATACCCACTGCTCATCATAAGGCGTACCCTTCCCAATGTCTATCACCCGGTTACCCTCCCTTCCAGCAACCCTCAGTTTGTTTCCTATGATGAAGAATCTCTCATTGTTTGTCTCCCTCTCTGGTATCTTTAAGTCCTGCTTTCTCCAGTTCCCCCATCACATCTGGATTGTCACGATTGTATGTGCCACCCTGTGATGAGTCCACTGTATTGTGGTTTCCCACTCCCATGCTACTGGTTTGGGGGGATTTCCCCTAATTCCTACATAATTGGGCTTCTGTGACTTCTTCAATTTCTCTCCCCTCTGATACCAATGAAGGTGTAAGTTGTGGAGCTCTCATTTATTCCTGTTTGTTTCAGAGTTTTGGAAGGAGAAAGATCTGTGGCTCTGTTTGCTATCATGTTCCTACTAGAACCCAGAACCTTTAGGTTCCTATTGCTAATAACCACCAAACCCAAATTCAGTTGTTGGATTATTGAATTTGTTGGATTATAATAGGTCCTGAGGTCATATTTGAGAGTGATAGTTGAGTATTTAAAAGGGGTAGGTAGGGCGTGGGTGTGGATTACAACTATGTGCCACAGATTTCAGTGTCCGTCCCTAGGGAGTTGGTAATAGCAAACTAATTTCCATTGGTTTAGGAAGCATTGTCTCTCAACTGAAAAACTAATACATCTAGTACATTTATGGATTATTGACTCTTGAACCCTATTTTTTAAATTAAAGATGGTAATAGGTGGAACATGAGAGGTAATTTGTATTAACAAACATTTCATTCAGGTACCCTGGTTAAGTCTGTGCCAGAGAAAGAAAAGATAGGTGGACATTATGCCCATGATTCTTGTAAGCAAATGGACTTGATCCATTTTATGTTATGCTTATCAGATTTTTTCTTATAGAATCTCAATTGTCCTTTGAAGAAATTTCTTCCAGAAACAACCCAGGAATGTTAAAATCACATAACATCTTTGTTAGTATCATTAATGAGTCTCATATTGTCTTCCAGACCAAGACATATTCTTTTTATTAAGCAAGACATGCTCTTTAAATTTTAATGGTTTTATAGTTATATTTTTGCAAAAAAAAAAGTATTAAAAATCTAAATGTAATTTGAAAAAGTCTTATAAGGTATATTCCAAATATATTATTTAGTCTGATTATTTCTTTATATTTAAACAAAATAAAAATTTCCCTTGACCATTACTATTATCACTCCTACATTAGTCATTCTTATTTTAAAAAATTCACTTAAGGGGCGCCTGGGTGGCTCAGTGGGTTAAGCCGCTGCCTTCGGCTCAGGTCATGATCTCAGGGTCCTGGGATCGAGTCCCGCATCGGGCTCTTTGCTCAGCAGGGAGCCTGCTTCCCCCCCCCTCTCTCTCTCTGCCTGCCTCTCCATCTACTTGTGATCTCTCTCTGTCAAATAAATAAATAAAAATCTTTAAAAAAAAATTCACTTAAGCATTTCGATATAATTTCCCCACCTAACGACTTTGCCATATATATTTACCATTTTCAAATAGATTTTGTAATTGATGAAGTATAATTTCACTGTGAAGTATGATTTTATAATTCATGGGTTTTTCAACAAATTGTATTTTCTCTATCGCAAATAATTAAAATACACTACTTCACGCCACATTAATTTTAATTGTTTTACAATAGGAAAGCAAGTCGTACATAGGATACTTGATACTTGGAAGTTGCAGGGCTAAAGCAAGCCCCATTCCTCTGAGAGGGCAAAACGGATCCTGCCACTAGAGGACGCTGTGCAACTAGGGAAGAGAATAATAGTTTCTCAGACTAAGAGGGATGACATTTAAAGATACAGATAAATGTTCTCAAACATGCCTCCACAAAAATGGCCAATTTACATTCTTACCCTTGTCTGAAAATTCCCAATGAACTTTACGTGCTACAAACATTGACTATTTTTCATTATGACTATATTTATCATTTACCAAATATATTTATTTTGAGCACCAAAATAATACAACCATTTTATAAAATTCAAAAAACATAGATAAGGAAAAAAGTAAATAAAAACTGCTACAATCTCACAGATCAGTAATAAGCACTGTTAACACTTTATGTGAGGCATTTAGTGTCTGTATAAATATCTACACAGAGAGAGATTTAAGGGTTTCTCCCCCCGCCACACAATATTATATAGTTTGTTAGCTTTATTTGCTGAAGTATTTGTAAGTTTTATTTTAGTATATGAATAATATGAGAATAGCATGATTAAGTTAACTCCACTATTATTGAAAAATTACATTGTTTTTAATTTACTATTTTTTAGATGTATCAGTAAAAACTTTTTAAAAAAGATTTTATTTATTTATTTGACAGAGAAAGAGAGAGAAAGCACAAGCAGGGTGAGCAGCAAGCAGAGGGAGAGGGAGAAGCAGGCTCCCCACTGAGCAGAGCGTCTGAAGTGGGGCTCAATCCCAGGACCCTGGGATCATGACCTGAGCTGAAGGCAGAGGTTTAAACGACGGAGCCACCCCAGGCTTTCTGAGATACATTAGTAAAAACATTAAAAATACATCTGGGAGGGGCACCTGGGTGGCTCAGTGGGTTAAAGCCTCTGCCTTCGGCTCAGGTCATGATCCCAGGGTCCTGGGATTGAGCCCAGCATCTGGCTCTCTGCTCAGCAGGGAGCCTGCTTCCTCCACTCTCTGCCTGCTTCTCTGTGATCTCCGTCTGTCAAACAAATAAATAAAATCTTAAAATAAATAAATAAATACATCTGGGATTTCTTCAAAATTAGTTCTGATATATGATATTGAAATATCGATGGGTTGGATATATATGAACTTTTGAGACTACAACTTTTGAGACCACAAATTATTGTCTACTTAATTTGATTCTCTCTTTTAAAAAAGTAATATTTTATTTACTTATTTAAGAGAAAGACAGGGTGACACAGAGAGAGAGCATGAATAGAGGGAGAGGCAGGAGGAGAGGGAGAAGGAGAAGGACACTCCCTGCTGAGGAGGGAGCCTGATGCAAGGCCAGATCTCAGGACCAGGACCGTGGGATCATGACCAGCAGACCCTCAACCCACTGAACCACCCAGGTGTCCCTAATTTGATTTTCTTTTACAAAAAATTCTTGCTAGTATGTGGCCGGCCACATGCCCTTGAGGCAAAATGTCATGTGACAGAGCTCTGGCAGTAAGACGTAATTGTAATTGGATGTCTGGAAAAGTTCTTTTAAAAGAAGGCTGACATTGTTGGCATTGTTCCCTTTAACGTTGGAATGGGACACAGGGTTGAGGTTTTAGCCGTCCTGTTGGGAAACAGAAACCTAGGAATGGCTAGATATGCATGCAGGCAAAAGAAGAGAGAGAATGGGGATGTGTTTTTATGGAGCTGCCATACAGCCCTGGACTTTCTATCTCTAGTTTCTTCATTATGTGAGAAAATAAAGCATCCCAATTGCTTACTACTACTTCAGCTTTTGCTATGGACAATTTAATTCTTAATTGAAAAAATAGGAAAATGCCTTTGAGAAAGGTCTATTCCCACCAGCTATATATTAAAAAGCCTATTACACTGTGCTCTTAGTGCCACTGGATATTTTGTGTTTCAACTGATTTTTTCTAGTTTAAGAGATGATACATTTTTATTTAAAATTACATTTACTTGATTACTACAGAGATTACATTTTTAAAAACATGATCAATGACCCTTTATACTTTTTTTAAAAATTATGTCCCTTTGCGGATGTGTGGGTGGCTCAGTTGGTGAAGTATCTGACTTCAGCTCAGGTCATGATCCCAGGGTCCTGGGACTAAGCCAGTGTTGGACTCCCTGCTCACCGGGGAGCCTGCTTCTGCCACTTCCTCTGCCTCCTCCCCACTGCTCAGGCTCTGTCTCTGTCTCTGTGTCTCTCTCTCTCTCTCTCTCAAATAAATAAATAAAATCTTTAAAAAACCAGTATGTCCCCTTTGTCTATTTTTCACTAATGTATTTGCTTTACCTAATTTACAAAGTTTCCTTATGAATGGAGACTATTAACCTTTACTTTACATATATATATATATTTTTTTAAAGATTTTATTTATTTGACAGAGAGAGATCACAAGTGGGCAGAGGCAAGCAGAGAGAGAGAGAAGAGGAAGCAGGCTCCCTGCAGAGCAAAGAGCCCCATGTGGGACTCGATCCCAGGACCCTGAGATCATGACCTGAGCTGAAGGCAGAGGCTTAACCCACTGAGCCACCCAGGTGCCCCTACTTTACATATATATTTTATGATTTTTCTATTTTATTCTTTATTACTTGGTACAAATTTTATTTTTGTGCAAATTTATTATTTTTTCATTATGGTTTCTGTTAATACTTCAATGCATAGGACATCCTTGAAGTTTTTCTGTCCCCAAAATCAAATATTCACCCTTCTTTCTGGATATGTTTTAATCAGAGTATTTCATCTAAGTCTTTTATTTAGCTAAAGTTCAGTATCACATGAGGAAAGAATACAACTCAAGTTTTTTTCTCCCCCCATGGTGAACTATTTATCTTCATACCTTCTATCAAACAATAATTTATATTCCCATCTTGTAAATACTTTATTTCTCATCTTGATTTATTTTATGTTCTATTTTCTGTTTCCTGATTACTAAAATAACAATCTCACGGATGTCTACTGTCTACCAGAATTGCTGTTGAGTGATGAAACAAACATCTTGTCCAAAAGAAATTAGTTTATTTTGGAAATAATTCAATCATTTCTTTTAGTAAGATGTGATCAGAGCCAGCAAAAGGGGTCACCTCTGGGTATTCTCTTTTTCATTCTACTCCTATATGGGATTATAAATCAAACCCATCTTTCACACATTTCATTGTCTAGATCATTCCAGAAAATGTGTATGTATCAGCTAACCAGGCACTGGGGCATAATGTGCTTGGTTTGTGTGATACTGGTAAGATTGAGTTACGAGTGTCATGGCCTCTATTGTGATCTGCCTTCATGGGGATTTAGTTCTCTTGATTTTGAATGTCATCTAGCTCTGCTCATGATTCCAGAATGTATGGTGTCCTAGTGCCCTCTGGAGCCTTCTGTAGAATTCACCCATATGCTACATTAGCTCGGTCACCTTGTAAAAATACCTATGATGCAGAAACACCTCTATTAGGTCACCAGCAGGACCTGCCTGAAAGGAATGATGTTCCCCAGAGAAGGAATGTAACCATGCCATCAAAAAGGTTTTTTACCGGCCCAGGATTTCAAGCAAGATACAGAATCTGTCAAACTGTCAGAAACCCAGCATGGAATGAGTCCATGTGAAGCCAAATCACAGTGCTATTGTCAGAGGGGAACTTCATTGCCCTTATTCTTTTTCTTGAAATAAACAAAAATAAAAGTTTTCAATATCACTGCTTTATTTCCTGGCTCCAATGGCAACAATGTTCCCTTTTATGATCAAATGAAGTTAAAATTACATTTTTAAAGGAATTGCTATGTTTTTTGTTTGTTTGTTTGTTTTATCTCAACCTCTGAAATCAAGTGGGCCATTACTTTGTGAGCTAAAACTTAAAAACAGAGTATTGTCACATTGGTTACCCTTTGTAAAAAGTCTCAAGCAGTGATTGTAGGATCAAGCTAAGGAAGATTTCCATTTGAGTCTCAGAGGAAAAAAAAAAAATTAAGAGCATAAAATATTGACAGCTGTATTTCCAAGGATGTCCTTCTTTGGTGACAACAATGATTTCAATAGTCCCGTATATCCCCAATTTCTTTGTTGCAGGTCTCAGAGGAATAAATACTTCCCATAGCACACCACTATGAAGTTTATCTGGAGTTTAGCTCTGAACACCTGGCACTCTACTATTCTGATGTGCCAGGCTGGATCACACAGAGTTCAAGAACATTCTTTTCTGCCTTTCCTTACGTGAGGCTGACAACCGGTGTGTACACATGGCTATGTTCCCCTGGGCCTAAGTCAAATGTCATTCATGGCCCTAGGAACCTCAAAATGCCCAAAGCGAGAAGGAGAACAGAGATTTAAAAATCAAGGAGAAAGAAAAAAAAAAATCAAGGAGAATGAGAGTGTTTGTCAATCATTCTAATACATCTATATTCCTCCCACTAAAAGGTAATTGCCTAACACCATGGCTGCAGTGTCTGCTAGAGTTACCACAAAATGGTGCCAAAAAAGTTGCATGCATACACTTTGGCATATGAGAGACACTATGATTAGAGAAGCCTCAGTCTCCCACTCTATGTTAGTGGAGTTGAGACTGACTAGCATTCAGAAAATGAAAGTGACATAGAAAGATTCTTCTGGGACATGAGATTAGATTAACTAGGCTTATGGGCCTTGTACCCCAATTCTGCATTGTATAGAAGTTAAAAGGAAATGAAGTTTCAGTAAAAACATTTTTAACTTTTTTTTTTCTTTTTGAGGTGTGTGTGTGTGTGTGTGTGCGTGCGTGTGCGTGTGCATGTGTGTGATAGCCAACTTTCTTTTGATGAGTATATTGAATGGTTAATATTAAGATATAATAATAGACAATTTTCTAAAAGGTTTCTGAGATAGACAGAATTTGACATTTTCTAAGTAAGTATGTGACTATCACCACCTTTTGGAGGCTAATAAATATTGCACAATGAATCTATATCACAGATGTTACATCTGTCCCTAGATGCTAGTCTTATTAAGAGATTATAATTGTGCTCCTGTGGTGGGAAAGTCACTTACATTCTTCTTTTGCATCTATAAAAAGTTTTGTAATTAAAATTATCTGAGGTATAAGCTAGTAAGAGACTTTTTGTATGGATGAGAGATTATAGGACTTCACATGTATATGACAGCATATATTTATAGAGTAAGTAACATCTAACTCAATATAATCCTTTAATGAGAAAAAAAAAGTTTAGATAAATACTTTTGCCAGAATGCAGATAAACACTGTGGTTGTTTGTTTCCAAGTCCTTGCTCTTGCCATTACATTTCTAAGAATACTTCCCCACTCTCTCTTCTTGGTTCATTCATCTGTTCAAAAGATGTACAGGAAGCCAGAGAGGCCCTCCCACTCCTCCCACCCTATTTCTTGCTCATGCATCCAAGTCCAAGTGTGCTTTGTCCTAAGCACTGCAGAGGAGACAGATGCCTTAACAGAGTTCTAGGGTAAATGGGGTTGATGACTACTCCAAGAGGAGACACCAAGATGTAATGGCAGCAAAAATAAAGCCTGAGTCAATCTCACAGCTGGTGCTGAATTAACATTTCCTTTCTTCTGCTTCCCCTTGAACCAGGTCCTTAACTCTGTATTAGCTTTACTAGTTCCTTTCCCTACATTTTTCTAATACCAGAAGTTGCAATAATTACCTCTCCTTTATAGGTCTTAGTCCTTGTTTCTGTCTTTGGTCATTAGGAATATAAGAAGGCATACTTCTATAGCATTCTGCTTCTGTAATACGCAAGCCTTGCTGTTATACAAGCTATCTGGTGTTTGCCTTTGTTTCTGGAGTTTCCAAGATAGGCCCTCATTCTGACTTCTAAATCCAGGAGTTCTGATCCCCTGGGAGAGTCTTTGTTTAGAATTTGTCATCAGTCCTTTCATTCTTTGAAAGTCAGGAACCCAGTCCTCACCAACACCCACCGCATTAGTTTGATGAGATTTTTCACATCATTAGGTTTTTGTTTGTTTGTTTTGCTTATGTACTTGGATGTCTTCAACTACATTCTGTTCCAGTTTTGCTCTTGCCCTTTAGGAATGTTCGCTTCCTGACATCTCCATCTCGTCTTTGGTTCTATTCTGGATTTCTGCCCTCGATTGCTACCTAAAGCTGGGAAGTCACTATGATATGTTCATCCTCCGCTTCGGGACCAGTCGTTTCTTGCACGTTCTTCATAGTTACACAGTTGTCCTTTGCCCATTCTTGGATTTTCTTCCCCTCAATCTCTACTTTGATCTTGGGATTTTTGAGAATTCTTTCCCTAGACTTCATATTCCAGAAATTACTTACTTTTTCCCTGACCACCATTACCCACTACCATTTATAATCACCAGGTAACATTTACCGCATACTTACTGACAAGGAGGTAAGTACTAATAAGTATCTAATATTCATTACCTTGCTCAAGCCTTCTAAAATCAATGTAAAATAACTATTAGGATCATCCAACTCCCCACATAAGGGTTCATCCATATTAGGCTCCAAGTTCTTTCTGGAATTAATTTAAATGAATTTTTGCTTTACAATGGAAGAAACTGGGGTTTAGGAATAGTTTGTACCTTCTCCAACAGGCAATTAGTCATAATAATAGCTAAATTTTATTAGGTGCTTACTATGTTCTAAGTGATATTCCAATTGCTTTTACAAGTATTAGTCATTTTGTGTGTGTGTGTTTTCCTTATCTGGTCATCCCACGAGAGAAAAATACAAAATGTTTCTGTGTTCTTAGAAGAATGGAACTAGTGCTGCAGGGAAGGAAAAAAATTTTCATTTACCTTCCTGCATTCAATAGCTGGGTCTAAGAAGTGAACTAAAAACAGACAAACAGTAGAAAAGTTACATAAATTTATTGATTTTTAATATTATGTGCATGGTTGCATCATAGGGAAAAAAGAAAATGTGATAACCCAAAAAAGCAAGATTTGTGAGCTTGTATGTAGAATTCATAAGGGAGGGGGAGTAGGAATGTAAGCAATTTAGAGGAGAATAAATGGTTTTTAGGAAAGATGAATATGCCTTTAGAAAACCAGATGGGAAATGAGACTGTGACAAAGTTTTTCTGGATGTGCTGTTGATTTCTAGTCTCCTGACCTGTGATAAGAGTCAATCTTCTCTAGCTGATGAGACTTCCAGGGAGGGGAATTGATGACAATCGACTTTATTTTGGAGGAGCTATCTCTGGGCAAAAAAAAAGTGGGTTCAGAGAATGCATCTCTGAATTTGCTGTTTTTTAAATGCCTTCAATTCAAAATAATCAATATACCAAAGCAGCATATTTTGCAGTGGCATGTCCTGAAGTTCTTCAAGACAAATGGGCAGAAATTTCAGAGGCAGCATATTCAGTAAAAGCAAACCTTCCTATGAACCACTCCTTACCCTAATGATATCTTCTACCAAGTTATATGTAAGCAAAGGCTGTGCAATAAGTCTCCAAGGGTGCTATGGAGAGGATTCCAGAATATATTAGAGTTAAAAAAAAAAAAATCTGTACTGTCTTTAACAGCAAAACACTTTGAGTAAGATATATCTAAACAAAAGAAAAGAAATAATTGGGCACTTGTCTTGTCCTTATTTATGTAAGAAAGCATGGTACGGAAAACTCTGATGGGAAAATTTTATGTAAGTAGAAATTCAAGGGTGGTATGGAGGCACAATGATTATTTTTACTGACTACTCTTTACTCTGACCAAAAATTCCAACATCCTAATTGAAGATATATTCACAGAAATTATTTTTTCCACTCAATTTCCTCAAGCATGTTGCATTAGTGGTTTTCTATGTTGGTGGTTTCCTAAGCCACACAATTTGATTACTTTCATGGTACCTGCATCCTTGAACAAATGTCTTGTATTTATTAAAAACTTACTGTATGATGTTTGGAACTTGCAGTAATTTCTTGGATCAGAAAATATGACTTTCCTGAAATAGAGTGGATTTACTGCATCTGAATTAATAATGGGGAGCCTACTGAATGTTATTTCAAAGATTTTTGCATACATTAAAATAACATGTACCAACTTTCATATTTTCTTTTGGTTGAGCATCACAAAGAAAGATTAGGTGTAAATACTTAACTTAATCCTTCCTTCCTAAGTGAGTTTCCGGAGATAAGTCTACTTATCCAGATCATAACTGCAAAGGATGTTCCATCCTGTACTTAGCAAACTTGTTCCCTTAGGTATTCCCAAGGCTTTGTCTGAAAACCCACAGGAAAAAATAAATTCAAAGAACAAAAAGAAGCGCATTAAATACTGTAAGTAGTCAATATAAAACAAGATATATTTCATTCTGAAATTCTAGAATGGAAAAAGAAGGTTGCTTTTACATAGATTTTTGTTATGAAGTCCAACATTTTACAGATCAGGTCATATTCTCTCCAGAGAGGAGCTACAAAGCTCAGTAGACAAAATCTGGCTTTTGAAGTGGGAGAACTTAGTATATTCAAGCTCTCATCTGCCACTGGGTGACCTGAACAACTCTCATTATCTCAATCAGACCACTTCACTCATCTGACAATCCAGGAAATGGTAATAATACCCATTTCACAGGGTTATTACAAAAATAAGTAGAATAATTTGTAATAGTGTCTTGTATTTATTCAAGAAACATTTTCTGAGACTATTAGGACCAGTTACCAAGGTTATAAAGATGAATAAAATAAAGAAGTAGTTTGTGAAATTTAAAGCAATACACAGGGCACCTGGGTGGCTTAGTCAGTTAAGCATCTGCCTTCAGCTCAGGTCATGGTCACGGGGTCCTGGGATGGAGCCCCACGTAGGGTTCTCTGCTCAGTGGGTAGCCTGCTTCCCCCTCTCCCTCTGTTCTTCCCCCTTCTCTGTGCTCCCTCTCTCTAATAAATAAAATCTTATAAAAAATAAAGCAATATACACATTATATAGCTTTATTCAGGGTCTTAATTAATACCTCACTGTCTACTATATAGTTTAGTCCTGATATTTAACTCTAGAGTTTCAAAATAATCTTATACGGAACAGATCAAATGTAAACAGTAAAACAAAGGAAAATCAGTTACATAATTTCTAACAATGCCCAAATCCAGCCCTGTATACCCTGTACACACACTTTTTTCTCTCTGATAACTTTCAGTGTACAAAACTCCTGCTTCATCTTGCTTTCCTTATACTAAAACACAACCGCTTGGCTTCTTCAAATTGCAGGGAACTGGGATGATGCTTCATTGTTGGCTGATTTTGGAATTAAACTGCACAATGACAGAAAGAAAACAAATTGTCATTGTAGTGGTGTTAGAGAACAATTAGATGTTTGCATATCAGAAGAAGAAACATCCCTAGTGCTTATGACAAATGCATGAAATCAAGCAATTTAGGAGTCTCGACTAACAAAACCATCATGACACATTTGTTGTGAGATTCTCTCTGTGTTTCCAGCTAATGCTGCTCTATCAGTGTTTTGAAACAGCTAAGATATGAATTCTCAAAGTATGTAATATGATGATTTCCAGGTAAGAACTTCTAGACATCTTCCTTCTATTTCATCTTTTCTTCTATCACCATCTTCATTAATCATGTTCATATGGTAGTTGGTCATGTCAAGCTCACCCTGTGTGTTTCTCTTTTTTTAAGGGAGATCTGTAAGCTGCATCTTTAGGATTGTGTCACCTAGCTATTATGTTAAAGTGAAGTACTGTCCTGCGTATAGGACCTTAAGTGTCAAAGGGGTCTCTGTGCAGGTTCCAGAATTTGAGGAGTGCAGTAGAATGTTCGTGTTTACTAGACAAAAATCACTCAGCTTGGTGGTTTACATGCACACATATTTTCACGCAGACACAGATATGGTGGAATCCAGGCTCTGCCATTTATTTACTATGTCAACTTTACCATTTAATTTAACTTTCTAAGTTTTCGGTTCCTCATCCAATATATGTATATATCATACAATAATGACAGCCCACACCTAAGTGGTTGTGATGACCATTTAAAAACTGGATACATGTCATGACATTATTACCATGTTTGATATTTAGTAATCTCTCAATGCTATAAATGTTCTTGTACATAATCATAGAGATTTGAAGTATCCTGGCAGGCTTTGCGACCTAAGGACAACAAAGATATCAATCTTAGGAACACACAGAAGTCTGCAGAGACCCAGAAAAACAAAACCCAAAAAGAAACCACTCAACGATCAAAGGGAGAAAAAAGGTCATGAAATAAACATGTCCCTCGTACTCGTGATGTGACAGGAGTTCTACACACATCGTCTCATTGAATTCCATCCTAACATACCTTTTAAAGAAGGAATTATCACATAACTTATTTGAAAGAAAAAGGGTCTAGGGAATAGATAAATTACATAGTTGTTGCATCGCAGAACTAACCTTTGTTATTTGTTACATAAATAGATAATTACATAGTCGTTGCACCACAGAACTAACCTTTGATCCTGTGTCTGTCTGACTTTGTGGTCTTTCTCCCCCCGACATCCCGGATGAGATAGTAGGCACGCTCACAATAGGAAGTTGGCAGGTAATACCTATTCAGTGCAAACAGCTGAGCATATTGAATCATAGCAGTGACTAGACTGCGTCTGAGAGCACTGATACGTCTCTGATTCTCCAACAGGGGTTATTTCTCACGGGAAATGCTTGGGAACTTCACCTACAAGGTGCAACACAAATGACTGGGTCTCACTTTATAGATACGTGTCTACCAGTGACCACGTTTATCTGAGTAGGTGATCAAAGAGCAGTGTTGACAGAATGTGCCCAAGAAGCAGAATGCCAGTGACTCCTTATGGTCTCAACATCATGAAAGTCATACCAAATAGCCAGTCTAATAATTAAATAATAGTGTTTATTATAGGACGGTGCTTCTAGGTCAGACCTATAATGGGTTATCGTCCTCACACTAACACTATTTTTTGTAAGATTCCTGCAAGTCTGCTTTTAGTGTTCCTTTTCTATAGGATTAAAATGTAAGGCTTTAAAAGATATTATAATTTGCTGCAGGTCATGTGGTTAAATGACAGAGAAATCAGATTGTATTAGAAACTGAGAAGGGTGCTTGGCCAGCAGGCAGGGCACGGGAATCCCACTCATATCAGAATTAGTAAAACCTCCAGTAGATTATTTTATCTTTCAATATCTAGTAGCATGCCAAGAAGAAAGAGCACTTGACACTGACAAAGGATTCTTTGTCTTTAGTTTTGCTTCATGTTAGAAAGTGTAGCCATGGATATATTCAATTAAACTATTTGACCCTCAGTATCCTCAGTTGTAAAATATGGGAATAATATTTCCCCTGTCTGTTTTACTGGGCAGTAATAAGACTGTAATGAAATCATGAATTGGCACTACATAAATTCAAAGATAATATGCAAATGTGACATTATTTTTGCCTATCTCCCTGGAGCTACATTTGAATAAAATGGGTTAATACATATGAAAATGCTATCCAATTAGAATAAAAAATCAAGAATCATTAAGGATAAGTGTAACCATTCCTGGGAGGTATATAGGTGTTTGAATATTTATATGGGAAAGTGATTGTTGAGCTTTGCATTCTCATTGTTAATATTATCCAATAATTTTTTAACAATTATATTTATTAAAAACTTTATATTTTTTCACGTAAAGAAAACAACACTTAATGGGGATAGCTGACTTTTCCAGGACCATATAATTAGTTCGCAATAATAATGAGACCAGAATTTGGATTCTATACTTCACAACTTTATGTGTTTTCCCAAATCACAGTGCCTTCTTATATAAAAGTGGATTTTTATATCTAATGGAGGTATGTTACAAAAATTTATTTTTTTCTTCAAAATATTTGTATTTTTTTTTTAAAGATTTTATTTATTTATCTGACAGAGAGAAATCACAAGTAGGCAGAGAGGCAGGCAGAGAGAGAGGAGGAAGCAGGCTCCCTGCTGAGCAGAGAGCCCAACGTGGGGCTCGATCCCAGGACCCTGAGATCATGACCTGAGCCGAAGGCAGCGGCCCAACCCACTGAGCCACCCAGGCGCCCCCAAAATATTTGTATTTTAATAACCATCTTTTAGCCCAAAACTTTTTACAAGGCACTTACAAAGACAGTTTTCCAGTTCTCTAATGACTTATATAGAAAGGTATTTTGTTTGTTTGTTTTTTGTTTTGTTGTCTTATTTTATTTTTTTTATGATCTAATAGACCTTAATTCTGTTTTTGAATATTCCCCCATAACCCCTGAGGTAGATCCAATTTTCAATCTCCCTCCTTTCTTCGATCTTCCCAACTTTCTCCAGATTCCTGGTCCTCTGAGTAGTAAGCCAGGGGTTTATTCTCCCCATTCTGCTGTGTGCTTCCTGAGACTAAATTTGGCTGTATCTAGTGGCAGGAAGATGGAGAGAGGGGAAAACAAACAAACAGGGATCTCTCCAAACTTTTGGGATCACAGTTCCTCTGGTCTGAGAGAAGCATTCTTGTATTTAGGTATTTCAAGTGCCTGCAGAGTTCCTCTTTGCACCCTCACAGAATTGGGGGAAGGGCCAGGAAAGAGAGAAAAAAGGGGCGGGGATTTCTCTCACTAGCTCTGCCCTGCAGGGATTCCCCTTCCAATTGGTTGGATTTAAAATTAGGGCTTAGTAGGGAGAGGGTGGTGGGGTTATAGACATTGGGGAGGGTATGTGTTATGGTGAGTGCTGTGAAGTGTGTAAACCTGGCGATTCACAGACCTGTACCCTGGGGCTAATAATACATTATATGTTTATAAAAAAATTAAAAAATTATAAAAAATATAAAATTAGGGCTCGTCTCTGAAATCTTCCTATCCATAGCTGGTGCAAGTTGCCAGGAGTTATTCTGCTTTTAAAGGTAGACTGGGAGAAATAGGAAGGAAAAAATAACAAATTCACCATCACATAATTCATATTGATAGAGATAATGTCATATAAATACATTTTGCACAGGTAGGTGGTTTGCTTTGCTAGTGTAGGACCATCATTGAATCTAATAAACTTGACACAGTTATCAGAAAGACTTAAAATAAGAAGACTTCACACTATGATAATTTACTAACCTAATGGTTTTCCTGTTGAGACCTAAGTGGTCATATACTTCCATAGGTGACTTTCTTCTGCTAAGGCTTAACCCTTTTTCAAAAATTTCTAAATTTGAGTTTTAATTTTTACAGCTTTATTGAGATATGATTGACATATTACTTTTCATAAATTTAAGGTGTACAATGTGTTGACTTGGTAACATCTGTGTTGCACAATAATTACCACCATAGGGGTGCCTGGGTGGCTCAGTGGGTTAAGCCTCTGCCTTCAGCTCAGTTCATGATCTCAGGGTCCTGGGATGAAGCCCCGCATGGGGCTCTCTGCTCAGCAGAGAGCCTGCTTCCCCTCTCTCTGCCTGTCTCTTTGCCTACTTGTGATCTCTCTTATCCTGTCAAATAAATAAGTTAAATCTTAAAAGAAAAAAAAAATTACCACCATAGCTTTAGCTTGCACCTACAACATATCACATAATGACCATTTCTTTTTCTGTGGTAAGAGCATTTAAAGTTTATGCTCTTTGTAACTTTCAATTATATAATACAATATTATTAATTATAATCATCATGATGTACATTAGATACCCAGAGTTTATTTATCTTATAAATGGAAGTCTACACCCTTTGGCCAATATCTTCCCATTCACCCACTCCTCCTACCCCTGATAACCTTTTGTTTCTGCACTTCTCCCTTTGTTTCTACAAAAGATTTTAGATTTCACGTATAAGTGACATCATATAGTATTTGTCTTCCTCTGACATCTTTCACCTAATGTAATACCCTCTAGGTCCATCTCTATGTTGTCACAAATGGCACGATCTCATTCTTTTTGTTGGCCGAATAACGTGTGTGTGTGTGTGTGTGTGTGTGTGTGTGTGTGACATTTTCTTTATCCATTCATCCACAGACAGACACTAAGGTTGTTTCTGTATCTTGGTTTCCATATCTTGGAATAAAGCTGCAGTGAAGATGGGAGTATTGTTATCTCTTCAATATCCTGTTTTCATTTCCTTTGGATATGTACCCATATTGCTAGATCTTATGCAGTTCTATTTTCAATTTTTGAGAAAACTCCATACTATTTTCCATAGTGGCTGCACCAGTTTACACCCTCATCAACAGTGCATGTTCTCTTTTTTCCACATCCTCACTAATATTGTTCTTTCTTGTCTTTTTGATGATAACCAAACAGATGTGAGGTGATATCTCATTGTGGTTTTGATTTGCATTTTCCTGATGACTAGTGATGTCCAGCACTTTTCATACCACTGTTGGTCATTTATATGTCTTCTTTGTAAAAATGTCTACTCATTTCCTCTTCCCATTTTTAAGTCAGGTTTTTGTTTGTTCATTCATTTATCTGTTTGTCATTGAGTTATATGAACTCTTTATGTGTTTTGGATATTAATCCCTTATAAGACAGATATGTGACTTGGGGCGCCTGGGTGGCTCAGTGGGTTAAGCCGCTGCCTTCGGCTCAGGTCATGATCTCAGGGTCCTGGGATCGAGTCCCGCATCGGGCTCTCTGCTCAGCAAGAAGCCTGCTTCCCTCTCTCTCTCTGCCTGCCTCTCTGTCTACTTGCTACTTGTGATCTCTCTCTGTCAAATAAATAAATAAAATCTTTAAAAAAAAAAAAGACAGATATGTGACTTGCAAATATTTTCTCCCTTTCCACAAATTGGCTTTTCATGATTGTACCTTTTGCTGTGAACATGTTTTTTGGTTTGATTTAGTGGTCCTTATTTACTGGTTTTTGTTTTTGTTGCTTGTGGTTTTGAGGTCATATCCAGAAAATTGTTGTCAAGACCAATGTAAAGGAGTTTTCCTCTATGTTTTCTTCTAGGAGACTTATAGTTTTAGGTCTTATGTTTAAGTCTTTGATACACTTTGGATTAATTTTTATAAGTGGTGTAAGATGGGATCCAATTTTATTTTTGTCCATTTGGCTATCTAGTTTTCCCAGCAACATTCACTGAAGAGACTATTCTCCAATTGTCAATTAGTAGTTGAATGTATAGGCAAGGGTTTATTTCTGGGCTCTCAGTTCTGTTCTATTAGTCTATACGTCTATTTTTATGCAAATACCCTACTGTTTTGATTACTATAGCTTTGTACTATAGTTTGAAATTAGGAAGTATGATACCTTCAGTTTCATTCTTTCTCAGAATTGCATGGGTATTTGGCATCTTTTGTGTAGCCATAAAAATTTTAAGATGGTATTCTTTCTATGTGAAAAATGCCATTGAAATTTTGATAGAGATTATGTTGAATTTATATATGGCTTTTTATATTATGGACATTTTCATAATATTTGTTCTTCTGATCCATGAACATAGAACATCTTTTCATTGGTTTGTGTCATCATCAATGTCTTTCATCAAAGTCTTAGTTTTCAGTGTAAAATCTATCACCTCCTTGAGATGATGCAGGTAGAAATGTACCTGTCTTCCCACTCTTCTTGTGCAATTATCCTCATAAATTCATTGTTGTTGTTCCACTCTGTTTTTAAAACTTCTGATGTAAACTCTAGTGGTCACCCAGAGCTGATTTTACTTGTGAATAGTTGTCCAATTAAGGGTCTTTGTTAGGGGGGTGGGGAGATTGAGTTTTCCTGGATCACCATTTTGGTCTCCTTCAGCATTTCTTATTCCAGAGGAACTTGAACTTCTCATAAGTCTACTTTCCTATAGAGTAAGGCTTTCACCACATTTCCCTGCATGCATGCTAGCTAGCATTTGTTCTACTTTCAAACCACCAAAATAGACCTGGATTTAACATTCAAAATTGTGCTGAAAGAATGTAATTATTTTAGAGGAATAATTTCAAGCCAGAAACTGGTTAAGCAGTTTCAGGGTTCTAAGTAGATCATAATTATGGTTACTTTTGTTCTCTGGTTACATTGGCCTAGGGGGCACCTGGGTGGCTCAGTTGTTAAGGTTACATTGGCCTAGGGCACAGAGGATTGTTATTTTGAATCAATTTAAAGATTTGTCAAAACATTTGTACCCTTTTAATCAAAATGAAGTGTTTTGTTGTTGACTATGCCATACAAAGCAATTTAAGTTACACATTGAAATTGAAGTTGTTTTACTATTTTGTTTGCTTATTCAGTAAACACACAAGGGCAACTATTTACGTCCAGTTGAAATCACTTCCCTCTCACTTGATGACCATAAACTTATAACTTTCTTTAAAGGGCATAGAATTTTATATACACGTCTCAAAAATAATGAATGCTATATGTCTTATTCAGCTGACTGATAGGTCAAATAGATTCTATCCAGTCCCTTGAGAAAGATAGCATTTGGTTTGATGATAAATGACACCCTTAAAGAAAAAAAATCCATTCCTAAACTTTGAACATCAGCTAATCCTCCTCAACTACAGTTTTTGACTAGATTCTGACAATGGATAAATATGTGTATATTTCAGAAGTACAGTAATTAAAGTTAGCAGGTAAAATAGGAAAGAAACATGATTAGATGATAGATATATAGATAGATGATAGAAAGATAAAAGATGCATGGCAGAAGTGAAATATTTTAAAGGAATTATCTTCCTTATGATGTAGGGTTTGATTTTATTGACCCCATTAGGCAGTGACTTGGGGAAACTTAGGGAAACATTCTATATGCAGACTGAATGGAAAATACTCATGAAAGAAGAATATATATCAGAAAAAGGGAAAAATAAAAACTATTAGCAAATTCAATATCAACATAGTATGAAACATAATCATTACCATAAATACAGTGCTTTCTCTGAATAATATTGAAGTTATCTTATTAGTATGCTTGGTCACAACCTGGGGGAGATGTTATTAACTGTCCACATTTTGTGAAACCTAAGTGAAGTTCAGAGAAGTTAGGTCCTTCCTCTAATGCTGTGCAGAAAGGACAAGTAAATGACAGGGTCTACAGCCTCTTTTCATTGAGCTATATGATAAAAGATTCAAAAGAGAACCAAGTTCTAGAGAATTGAAAGGTAGAGATAAAAAAATCAGTGAGAGAGTTAATTCCCAAGATTGTGGGTGTCCTAAAATCATCTAGAAAGTCAAGATTAGGGCCTGTCTTTACAAAGAGACCAAGATGAGCATATATGCTTGATTATAGGTCCAATGCTAGGTTGGATAATAATTACAACAAAATAAAACAAAACAAAAACTTATTTAGATGATTCTCTAAGTAGATAGCAGTAGGAAGAAAAGGTGGCATTTGTATCCATAGCTCTCCCAAAACAATTGGAAATGCTCCTCTCTTTGTTAGTATATGATACCAGAGGATATATAAAGGTATTAATTGTATTATGCTTTGGATAAAAGGAGCTACTATGAGAATAGTCTTTCCCTAAAACATAATTTATTCACATTGGATTTTCACTTTTAAAAAAAAAAAATTTAGGGTAGGAAAAATCGTATTTTCTCTGCCTGAGTTCTTGGCTTTGATCCCCTGTAACTAAAGACAGATTAACAAGAGAAAAGTAAACAGGAGTTTATTAATGTATATACTTCATGTATACATGGAAGGTACTGAAGGAAATGGAGAAACTCCCTGGTATGGCCCAAGCCAGTAACTTAAATACTACCTGAATTCAGCTAAAGACAAGAGGAAAATGGCAAGGCCGGGAGTTATGGGAAATCTTGGTAAATAAGGCTAAAGTTGTTACATAGATTTAAGTCCTGCCTTTGTCATTGATGAAAATCTCTTATGATTTAGAGTCATCCTTCTTTCCCTGGTACAGAGTGGGAGACAAGCTTACAAATGGAGATTTCCTTTATAAATGTGAAGTTCCCTTACAAAAGGGTCACTTCTGTTTTCAGAGTTTCTTCTTTGTCTGCAGTTTCTCAGAACAATGCTTATACCAAGGTGGGGTATTCTGCTACCCTTTGCTTACTTCCCATTTCTCAAAAACATTGAAGGTCATCTCTAAACTAGATTCTAAATAATCTTTCTGCCTAACATTTAAAATTCTCAATTTTTCTCCAGTGTTAATTTCTAATCTTATCTTCAAATCATCTTTCTAACTTTCCACTTCCCATTTAGTTTCTCAACTCAAAAATGTTAAAATACATCTCCAGGCTCTTCATACTAGGGTTAATTTACAATGATCTACAAGATAGTCCTTGAAAATATATCTTATTTAGCTTCTCACCTTTTCTTACTAATGGCTCCTCATTTCATCCAGCTAAGGTCTCTGGCAGGTTTTCTGATTTCCAGACGGGTCTACCTGGTGTGTTCTGGTGTCTATGGCCTTTTTGCAACTCTTGAGTATTTTCATTTTTAAAAATTTTCTTTAATTTTTTTTTTTTTTTTGGACAGAGAGATCACAAGTAGGCAGAGAGAGAAAGGGGGAAGCAGGCTCTATGCTGAGCAGAGAGACCGATGTGGGGCTCAAACCCAAGACCTTGAGATCATGACCTGAGAGGAAGGCAGAGGCTTAACCCACTGAGCCACCTAGGCGCCCCAAGTATTCTCATTTTTGATCAAGGAAAATTAGTGTTTGAATTAGACTCCTAAACGTTTTAAATCTGGTAGTAGTCAGAGTTAATATGTCTTGTGCTGTATCATCTATCTTTTGATTGTTTCTTTTTCTTTTTTTAAACTAAATTAAATTTTCAAAATTTAAATTCAACTAATTAACATAGAATGTATTATTAGTTTCAGACATAGAGTTCAGTGATTCATCAGTTATATGTTTAGATTTCATCATGGTGCCAATTTCAATTTAATTTAACTTGCTTTTAAGTAGTGCTTTATGATGTGAGTTGTACTTTGAGAACACCAGATTATTTTTTTCTTTTTGAAATTAAATTTGAAAACTCTTATTAATTGCATACCGTGCAAAAGACACAGCATAATGTTCAACCCAAATCCTATTTATGGCTTTCTCAACCTCTTTTGAACACAATTGGTCTTTTCCTTAATTCCCACAGATTACATTCACACAAAATCATATTCCCTAAGATATTTTCTATGTTTAATGGTTCAAAATTATAGCTACAACTTTGCTGAGGGACTATGGCATTGGTAAAATTAACCTCCTATCTTTTTATCAGAAACATAAAATTTATGTTTGGCTTACTTAGTACTATAAATTGTTGTCAAATATGAAATATGCACATTTCCAAGAAGTATAATATAATTTCTGATTTATTTAAACATGAAATTGAAAACAACAGAAAGCTAAGCCATAAAACGTATTTAATAGTTAAAATAAGAAACCTGCTTCCCAGGTAGCTTCTTTTACGGCTTATAACTACATTCATCTCAACTATCGTACCTTCTATCTCCAGTACACTGCGCAAATGGACTAATAGCAAGCAAACTATCGACCTTACCTCATCCCAAAGATTTGGCCCTCATCTTAAAAGCAGCAATAAATCCTCGCATTCCCCCACACAGCTCATCATCAGTTTGCTGAATCAGCATTCTGGATCATGCCGACTATATTTCCAGAAATAATGCATTCCTGAAGCAATATTCCCAGAGATGCTGAGTCAGCATACTGAAGGACAAGCAACACAAAGAGATGCCTTTCAGTGTTGTGTCTGAGCCAAAGTCTATCGTGTATTCAACAAATAGACAAACATACAGGTGGCAAGAGATTTTTTAACCTAATACAAGCCATACACATGTAAGTGTTTGTAGTTTTTCACTCGATCAAAGAAATTTCAGTTTCTGTCTATGAGGACAGGCTATAAAACCATGAAATTGTTTTCATAAGTTTCCAAATTTGATGCATTACTATGATTATAGGATTTGACAAGATGGTCTATGACATTCTGTCTTATTTAAATCAACTTAACTCTGTGATGCTGCCATATTGTTAAAACCTGTATTTTGATTTGTCATGCCTATTTCAGAAATGCCTCACCTATTGATTGGTAAGACAATCATTTATTGGAACTCTAAGAGCTGGTGATCCAATCTATGTTAATCTAGACTCACATTTATCAAAAAAAATAATCTCTAGATGCTTATAGCTAATGGGTTTAGAATTGTCTGTGAGCTGTATCTATTCTTGGTTGTTATCATTAATAAAAAAAGCTAAGGAAAAGGCATTATCAGGGTGCCTGGGTGGCTCAATGGGTTAAAGCCTCTGCCTTCAGCTCAGGTCATGATGCCAGGGTCCTGCTCTGAGCAGAGAGCCTGCTTCCCCCTCTCTCTCTGCCTACTTGTGATCTCTGTCTGTCAAATAAGTAAATAAAATCTTAAAAAAAAAAAAAAGAAAAAGAAAAAGCATAATCTTCAGATGTCCATCTTATACTGGGTTTAACCTCCTCCACTGACAAATATACATATAGACATCCCTAATAATCCATAGCAGCTAAAATCTTTGGCATTAGTATGTTGTTTCCATTATAGGATCTCTTTAGAATTTCCAACAAATATGTTTGAAGACCTTCAAGAATATGCAAATCAAGCATTATAATGTATAATTTTCTGACTATCCTGGCCAAAAAAATAGTTTCCTTTAAAATTAAATGAGATCATACATTAAGTAAGAAATAAAAATCTTACTTAGAATTGGTACTGTTTGATGATCAGGTGGATTTATTCAAGTGCTAAATAACTTGTTCTCCTATGTGAGCTTTACATAATTCATTCTATGCCTCAAAAAATAATTTATACACCTAATGGAATTTTATAATCATTCACAAAGAGATGGAGGCATAATATAAATCCTGTAAGTACAAAGGTTCTATTAAAGCCACATAAACACCCTGTCAACACCAATCCATCGGTTTTTATACTAACTGCTCAAGCTTCCTAATGTCCTGTGGCTCCACATCTCAAAACCTTATATTCATATAATATCTCTTTGCCTATGATGCTACCTCTACTTCCATCCCCTAGATGAATGAAATGCATTCTCTCAGAGATAATTTTGATAACTGTCCTTTTTCTACATATACTTATACTATATTAAAGCACCCTCATTCCATTCCAATCTGACATTTTTTTAAAAAATGAGAGAGGCAGAGTGTACAAGCAGGGAGGGGAGGGGCAGAGGGAGAAGGAGAAGCATATGCCCGGGGAGCAGGGAGTATTGGCACAGAGGTGTGGGGGACTCCAACCCAGGACGCCATATCATGACCTGAGTGGAAGTCAGACCTTAATCAACTGGGCCACCCAGGCATCCCCCAATCCCACATTATTTGACTGAGTTGGGTCCCTTCCATATGGATTTCTTGCTGGGGAAGAGGGTTGGGTAAGCACCAGCTGTAGAAATATTGACATATCGAGCGTAAGAATGTTTAAGTATGTCTAAATCTGCATCTAATGGTCTCCAGGGTACTGAAATGAATTTGTGATTTTCAGTCTTCTTTTAACAGTTTGTCAAACCAAATCTTATGAAGAAGCCCAAAATGTAAAGTAGATAAAAATGAAAGAAGGAAGGAATGCAGATGGAAAAAGGGTCATAATCATCGCCACAAATCGCCTGGGTGCCGAGGCACTTGTACCAAATCCTGGGCTGAATCAGACCCACAACTGTAAGACACTAAAATAGATAATCCCTGAAGTTTCTTCCAGTTCTAGCTGGTGAAGGTCATTATTAGAAATGTGTTTATTATTTCTGTGTTTGAGTTCAATTGTGAATTGAGTGACAGCAATGTTTCACATACTCTGGAAAAGAGAGCAAAGTTCAGTGTACACATTATAAAGATATGCTCAGTGTGTGACCTGTGTTTGCAACCTTAATGGCATGTTATTATGAGCAAACATTCTTAACTCTGGGACGCAGGGGTGGCTTAGTGGATTAAGCCTCTGCCTTCGGCTCAGGTCATGATTTCAGGGTTATAGGATCAAGTCCCACATCAGGATCTCTGCTCGGTGGGGAGTCTGCTTCCCTCTCTCTCTGCCTGCCTTTCTGCCTACTTGTGCTCTCTCTGTCAAATAAATAAGTAAAATCTTTAAAAGCAAAAAAAAAAGAAAAGAAATTCTTAACTTTCATGAAACCAAATTAATCAAATAATTTGTATTTCCTTAATGCCTGTGGGGTTTTTCTTTGTCATGTTAAAGAAATTGTTGCCTCCTCTACAGTCTAAAAGATATTTTTTTATGCTCTCTTCTGTAGGTTTTTGACTTTAAATCTCTCATATTTAGTTCTATGCTCTATCCCAATGAACAGTTTTCATATTTTAATTTTACTGAAAAATATAAGAGAGAAAAAAGGATTTCTTGTGCCCTTCTTTTCTAGGCTCCAGGATAATGAGTGAAGGAAAAAAGAAACTTTACTGGGGACTGTGCACATTTTGTTTAGATATTCCCATTGACCTTCTCCACTGCATTTTCCTTAAGTATGATTAGACTTTGTTCATTTTTTCCATCTTTTGGGGGGGGTGAAAGAAAAAAGAAGCTCTAAAGCAAAACACTTTTATTTGGTTTAAGTGATTCGCACTTGACTTGAACCGTTATACCTTAACTAATGAAAACCCCTCTGTAATGCTCTAAGGCAGGAGTTGCAGACTCTTGTAAAAAAACAGATAAATGTCTTTGCAGAGCATATGGTGTCCGTAGCATCTACTTAGCATTGCCATCACAGCACAGAAAGAACCATAGACAACATACATGGATAAATGGGCATTATTTTGTTCAAATACACTTTCATTAAAAAATAGAGGCAGTGGGGTAGAACAGGACTATGGGCCATAGTTTGTCAATTGCTGCTAAAGGAAAGGAAGGGCGAATACCATTTATTGTGTATCTCCCATACAATAGTTGTGGCATTCCAGAATATAATAGTCATGCATATTAAAAAAAAAAACCCACAAAAAACAAAATTTCTGCTCATTTCTGAGAATCTGTTTTTTGGCTAACAACCGTGTTGCTACTACACAGAGCCTGGTAGCTAATGTATGATTGGAAATGTTACTAGTTTGAATAATAATAAGAATGATTTGAAGTTAACAGTTTTGTCTGATATGACATAGGGATCTAAGTTGATTTTATTAGCTCAGGACTGTCTTCTGGCTGTACTACCAGGAGCTGGGTCAGTTATTTCTTCAGTACTGAAGGCTTAGCTTCTACTAAAGGAGAAATATAGAATATATTTTTCCTTTTTTAAAATTTTATTTTTATTTAATTGAGAGAGAGAGAGAGAGCAAGTGAGCAAGTGGTGAGAAGAGCAGGGGGAGAGGGACAAGCAGACTCCACACTGAGCACAGAGTCCAATGTGGGGCTTGATCTTAGGACTCTGAGATCATGACCTGAGATGAAACCAAGAGTTACACGTTTAACCTACTGAGCCACCCAGGCACCCCAGAACATACTTTTCCTAAATGAGGACAGAAGGTAGTTTAATGTGGAATTTCTAACTCAAAAACAATCTGATCTAGAGAAATAGAAAAGTAACATGTCACTTATGCAGTGAGCTGTTCCTAACTATACTGTACAGATTTTCCTTAATTTAAGATGGGACTCCATTCCAATAAGTCCATCATAAGTGGAAAATTTCATAAGTAAAAAAAAACTGCATTTAATACACCTAATCCACCTAACATCATAGCTTAACCTCACCTACTTTAAATGTGTTCAGATCATTTATAGTAGGCTGCAGTTGGGCAAAAGTATTGAATATTTCATGTAACTTATAATTGAATATTGAGTTAAAAGTGAAAAACAGAATGGTCCTAAGTGAATTGGTTGGTTGTTTGCCCTGATGATCGCACTGCTGAATGGGAGCCATCCTGCCTGGCATCCCAAGAAAGCGTCTTACCACATATGGCTAGCCCAGGAAGAGATCCAGAATCAAAATTCCCAGTACAGTTTCTACTGAGTGTGTACTGCTTTTGCATCATCAAAAGTCAAAAAATGGTTAGGCCAAACCATTCTTAAGTCAGGGACTATCTATATAAAGTATCAAATCTCCAGCTTTCCCTGACAATCCCTCACTGGGCTACCTCATAATTTTTTTTCCACAGATCTTTCTAATTTTATCACATATTTATTTGGTTTTCTATTTGCTTCCACTAGAATGTAAGCTCCATGGGCAGGGACTTTTTCTAGACTTGGATGTTATTGATTCCCATTTTATTCTTCACAAAACAACTGTATGAGAGCTGAGTTCTGCCAATATAATTTAAAACAACTCTTCTTTCTTAAATTCTAGGGGAGGGTTTCTCAACCTTAGCACTATTGACATTTAGGGCTGGATATTTTTCTGTTGTGAAGTTTTGTTCTCTGCTTTGTCAGAAGTTTAGCAGCATTCCTGGGCTCTACCCACTAGACACCAGAAGCACCCACATTCCACTGGTGACAACCAAAAATGTCTCCAGACTTCGCCAAATGTCCTCTGGAGAGTAGAATAGTCCCGGGTGACAAACACCATTGGAGGGAATATTGTCAAAGAAATTCTAGTTGCTAATAGTCAAGAAGACCCCTTCATTAACACCTGAATTCTGAAGTAGTCAAGAGAGCAAAAAAAGATCAGAAGATAGAAATCAGACAGAGACCAAATATAAAATGTGAGTTCACTAATCCTTGACTTCAAGATTAAGCCATCCTGGGAAGGACAGGCCTCCTCCAGCCCCAGGGGCCAGCTTATCCACATTGACTACCACGTGAGTGATTCTGTGGAAGAAGGTGGGTGAGGACATACGCCATCAGCAGTTGGCAGCTCCACACAGGCTCCACTGTTTCAGCCTCAGAAGGGAATAAAGAATGGGAGAGGCCAAGAGTCCACTTCATGTGCTGGGCAGTCTCTTTATGCCCGGCAGCTCCACTCTCCACCTCACTCCAACCTGTTCTGTGCTCCAAATGGTGATTCTCGCCAGAATCTATCAGCTGAGCTCTTTTGCCTTCTAGATTTCTGTTGAGTTGGTTCAGAGGGGATGCCAGCAGGAGACAGGAGGTCAGGAAAAGAACACCCTGGTATTTGTTCCTTCAACTCTTTCCCAGCTGGCTTAGATTTCCTCTGAATAGGGCCACCATTCCTGTGGGGCAGACTTCTGGCGTGCCACAGCTACAGGTATCTCCTTCTTATGGGGCTTTCAGACCTGGAGATGGGACAGGTTTCTCACTGGTGTTAGCTCTGGGGTGCGTCACTACATGCCAACTCTTCTTTAAACTCTGTTTGGTTGCACCCACCTCTTTTTAAATCCTTTATTTTGAAGGAATTTCAAAATTGTAGAAAATTTTAAAAATGGTTACAGAAAGTCCTCTCTTCCTTTATCCAAGTTTACCAGTTTTATCATCTTGTACTATTTACTTTGTCGTACTCCCCCTTCATACATATATAGGAACATATATTTATAAACTTTATTTTTATAAACTATTTCCCCATAATAGTTTAGTGTGTCTTGTTTGTAACAAACATATTCTCTTATAGACCCACTGTACAGTTATTAAATTCAAGAAATTGAGCATGGAAACATCAGTCTATAGTCAACATTAAAAATTTCATTTTTCAATTATTCCAGCAATGTCTTTACAGCAGTGCTTCTACTCTAATACAAGTTATAGTCCCTATGCGTATATTGGATTTAGTTGGATTTAGTTGCCATAACTCAAATGCCCCTTTAGAACATTTTCTGTTTCACAATGGAACTGTGAGTAATCGTGAGGAACGCATTCCTTATGAAAACATGAATAATAATGAATAAATGGCTGCAATAGTCCTGATTGGAATTGTGAGTATAAAAGGTATTAATAATTCCTTTTTTGAGAAGCACACGCATTGCCTCAGAAAAGAGTGTCTCCACTCATAAAATGTAGGCAAGAGGAAGATGTCAAAGAAGTAGAAAAATATTCCTTAAGACCTAGGAGTTCTACTTTAGAAGACACAAGTGTTGCTTTTTCTCTCCCTCTCTGAAAACAAAAGAATGACTATAACTTGAATTTACAATATTTAAATATTTTATTGAACAGGACTGAAAAATAGCTGGGCAGAGTTCTACTATTTCCAAAACTTTGCTGGTGGCAAACATCAAAAAGGAACAGGCAGCATTTCTGCTAAGATCTCTGCTGTGGCCTCAGGAGCTTCGCAACACAATAAAAGAAGCAGTCGTTAGCAACTGATGAGAGAAAACATCCACTGTGAAACCATCCTCTTCCCCGCCCCTTCTCTGATCTAGGAATAAGCAATATGTTGGGAAAATAATTTGAAAGACCCACATATGAAGGAGACAAAGAACGCCAACTAGGTCAGCCTGTAGACAATGTAAAATACAGTCACCCAAAGCAGGAACACAAGCAGATTTTTTTTACTCAAATACCAGCCCGGGAGCTTTTGTCTTTCATTATGAGGGACCTGGTTTATCAAAAGGAAAACCCAACAATCATCTGCCAGAAGATGTTTTTAACACTGGGGCTCTGAAGGAGGATATAAGCATGGGAAGTGCGTTTGTTAAGCTTTATTTATTTATTTATTTGGTTAGCCTTTAAAGAACACGATAATGACCCAGCCTTAACCCCCAGACTCCACTACAGAGTGGAGAGGAGAGAGTCCACCAGGAATTGGCAAAAAAGACTAAGTCAAATTAAAGATGTAAATAAAATACACATTACCATCCTAAGGACATGAAACGGAACTATCAGCTGTTTAGCTGAAGCTGGCAGAAGCGCTAAGAGGAAGCAGACTCCCTAAGAGTAACGCTTGAGCCATGGTGAAGAATCTAAACGACCAATAAGCTTAATTTGAAAGCAAGCAAAGTACACTTTTTGGTTTGTTTACCTTTTTTTGTTTTTTTGGTTTTCAGAACCATTCTCCTATGTAGGCAGCTGTCACCAGACCAAAGGCTGTTTAACATTCCAGAGCTAGCTAATCAACGGAGACAGAACATAGGGATCTTGGATTTCCTCAAGAAGTGTCACCCATTCCATTAAGGCTTATTTGAGTGAACAGAAGGAGAGCGTTATTATAAGCGCTGCCTCAGACGCTCAGATGAAAATCACATTTCACTATTGTGATTGCATTTGCAACACACAAAACCAAGGGAAAGAATGTGACAGGCAGCACATGGTGCAGTCTTGCCTCATATAAATTTCTTGTTTTCAAGGTAAATCAAACTAGTCATGCAAATTTCTCACTTCTCACTCAGAAAAAAAGACATTCCCATATATACCCAAATTTTGTATATACATATATATATGATTTTATTTTATTCTATTTTATTTATATATTTTTTAAGTTCCTGAGTTCAAAATAAAAGTAGCGGAAACAAAAAGGGAAAATTTTCTGAAACAACAGCGTAGGCTCTTTGCCGGTGCAAGGTCATAAGGTCTGATAACAGAGATAGCAGATAGGCTCTTGAATGTGAATGTTGATTCTCCGTGAAAGAGAATATACAGCAAGACACAAACCTTGTCAAGGTTGGCCATGGGTATTGGCAATATAGGGGGCATCTACCCAACATAATATTTTTTAAAGATTAATTTCTTTATTGAGAGAGAGAGAGAGAGAGAGAGAGCATGAGCATGGTGGGGAGGAAGAGAAGAAGAAAGAGAGAGAATCTACAGCAGACTTCCCACTGAGTGTGGAGCCTGATGTGATGTGAGGTTCTATCTCATGACCCTAAGATCATGACCTGAGTTGTAATCTAGAGTGGAATCCTCAACTGACTGAGCCACCCAGGCACCCCTACCAAACACAAAATTTTAACTTCATATTTACACTGCTTATGTTGTCTATGTATGGAAAAAATGAAAGTTATAAGAGATCCTTCAGAAAGGAGAGAAGGGAGTGAGTGGGTGCTAGTATCTTGCACAGGTGGGAAGTGCTGGGAGAGTGGAAGGACACAGACCTGGACACACACTTCACCCCCCTTCACTACAGCACTCCTCTTTCTCTTCCCACGGACTCTGGTAAAAGATAATCCCTGACTCTTATCTTTGGGGTAAGGACTTAACCTGACTTGCCAAAAGAGCATTTTGGGTGTTCTTCTTCCTTACCAAGATTAGCCCTCTGAAAATATAACATCCATGTGGAAATTGGCATAAAAATGCTTTGCAACGTTTCTCTCCTTTTTCTTTTCATTTTTTCCCTCCCCCCTCCTCCCCTCCTCCCTTTCCATCTTCCATTATTCATTGGGAACATGAATTTCAAAAGGACAATTAGTGTTAGGATTTGGTTTGTCAATTTGCAGTGAAGCATTAATTCCATTGGCTCTAGAGTCAGACTGTCTTGAGCACAGGTTGGCATACTTTCTCTGTAAAGGACCAGATTGTAAATATTTTAGACTTTATAGTTCTTAAGATCGCTGTTTTAACTACTCATTTCTCATGTTGAGTCATAGACCATATGTAACTAAAATGGTGTGGCTATGTTCCCATAAATCTTTATTTATGGATAGTAAAATTTAAATTTCACATCATTTCCACATGTCACAAAATACTTCTCCTTTGAATTTTTCTCATCCATTTAAATATATAATCACAACTCTCCATAGCCCTTATAAAAGCAATTGACAGGGGCACCTGGGTGGCTCATCGGGTTAAAGCCTCTGCCTTCAGCTCAGGTCATGATGCCAGGGTTCTGGGATTGAGCCCCACATCGGGCTCTCCACTCAGCAGGGAGCCTTTTTCCCTCCCCCTACTCACCCCCCCCCACCCGCCTCTCTGCCTACTTGTGATCTCTCTTTCTGCCAAATAAATAAATAAAATATTTTTTAAAAATTGGCATACTAGGGTTGGCCCCAAATCTATAGGTTATCTTCCTCCATTGTAGAGTTAAATACAATCCCATCACCTGCCACTTGTGTGACCCTAGTCAAGTTACTAGCCTTACAATTTTCCTCATCTGTAAAAGAGGCTCAGTTGCTTTATTGTCCCTAGCTAGCTCTTGGGTAGTTTTGAGGATTAAAGATATTAATATATCCAGAATACTAAATATTGCCTTATATATAGCAAGCATTCAATAAATCTTATCTTAATATTAATAACATTTTATACTAGTTTATGTCTATGTACTTTAACTTGCCCCTATTAGTAATTTATGAGACAAATCCCATTATAGCTTACTTCAAATTTCATTACATGAACTTGTCTAGAATTAAAAAAAAAAAGATGAATTATATTTTAATTAATTTTGACTCATTCAGGACAGCAACCATGAAAAAGAGGGAAAGAAAGAAAGAAAGAAGAGAGGGAGGGAGGGATGAAGGAAGGAAAGAAGGAAGGAAGAAAGGGGAAGGGAAGGAAGGGAAGGGAGGGAGGAAAGAAAGAAAAGTAGAGTTAACATTGATGGGTAGATAATTGTCTCATGATTGGTGCTTAGGACTTTTTTTAATATATAAATATATTTTTAAATTTAATATTTATTTAAATCTTTGTCATATACTGTCCCACTTTATCCACTGGAGAAACCAAGGCTAAGTGAGTAAATAACTTGAATAGCACAAAGGTAAGTTAATTGGCAAATCAAGACAAAAAAGTGTTTAAACTCAGAGGCATGGATCTTTCTGTTACTATGATAGGTTTGCCTAGAGAAGCTACAACTGAAGCCATTCAATATTGTTTATTTACATAATTCCTACTGTAAATTTAATAAAAAACAAAAGCATATATCATAATTAACCATTTTTTATTAGCAAACATTGTATTTTCTATTTGCTAACTTTGTTACAAGTAAAAATTAACTTAGCTTTAGGAAAAAAATGGGTTTACTGCAAGGACACTGAGATTTTCACAGAATTCAAGGGTGGACGGAACCCCCAAGCCTGAGGAAAGGTAGGTCTGGGTCTGCTACGTAGCAGTAGGTCTAAAGACCTGCTCTCTGAAGTTCTGCTTCTCAAGTTTAACATGCAAATGAACCTTCTGGGGACTTTATTACAATGAAGCTTTGTGTGTGATAGGAGAAGCCTAAGCGTCTGCATTTTTAACAAGCTCCCAAGTTCTGTTAATACGGCTGGTCCTTGGCAACTCTGAGTAGCCATGTTCTGAAATACTCCATTTAACATGATTTAGCAACAAATCATTTCCCCAGGTTTTGACTCACATTTTCCTATTTTTTGTTCTTTGATCTATATTATGCACCATATGCACATATAGATGTGATTTTGATGCACACAAGATTTTATTTTTGTATTTATTAGCAAAACTCTTCACTTTTTTAAAAAAATCTTTTCCCCCCATCATTTCTATTCTTTGAGATAAACCCCATTCGTAAAGTTATTGTATTCAATGCAACTCATTGAATTCTCATGGGGAATAAATTCAGAAGTTTCTAATGTTAAAACAATAAAATACAACTTAGAAATATGAGGAAGAAAGTAAGTAAATCAACCCATAAAGATATATCAATCTCCTACTAAATTCAAGACATTTGAATTAGATGTATTGAAAATATAAATAAAAGAACATCCTTATTATCTCATACAATGTATACATTCATTTAGGGTCATTTCTTATCTTTTAATACGGTAATTTCTGAATTTGATGTAGTGGCTGATCATGAAAATACTTATGGTTTTTGAGAAATGGAAAATTCCATCTAAATCAAATCAGTTCTTTAAGAGTTGCAGGGATGATGGTTGGAGTTCTATGGACTGGAGTTTGCAAACCTGTCATGTCATTTCTTATGTGTTACATTGGCTGTGCCATTAGATTTCACAAAATTTGTCTTGTCTTTCAATGGTAGGCTCTGTTTTCTCAATCAGGCATATGAGCAAACAGGAATATGGCAATAATTACTTGATAAAAGGATTTGTTCTGGGGCATCTGGGTGGCTTAGTAGTTAAGTGTTCCACTCAGGTCCTGATCCCAGGGTCCTGGGATGAGTGCCACAGTGGGCTCCCTGCTCAGCAGGAAACCTGCTTCTCCCTCTCACACTCCCCCTGCTTGTGTTCCCTCTCTCGCTGTGTCTCTCTGTCTCTCAAATAAATAAATAAAATCTTTTAAAAAAAAGAATTTGTTCTATTAAGATATGTCTTTATTCAAATAGAAAGTATAGTTGCCTAATTATTAATATTCATTATTTCCTAAAACTGTCAACTAATATTCATTTTTGTAACTTGCTAATTTCTCTAGAAAAGATAACTCTTTCCTATTTTTCTTTAATCTTTCAAGAAAACAAAACAAAAGATGAAGATATGAGACTCTGAGACCATATTTTCTACAATTCTCTTTTATTATACCCCAAGCTACATCTCCAGCTGCTTCTGTATACTTTACTTATAACTTACTGTTAATCTTATATATGGATTAAAAAGAAAAGGCATCAGTTGCTTAAATACTTCTTAACTGCTTTAGAAAACCATCAAGGGTTTTAAAAACTGATCTCTTTCCAAGACTTGATTTTAATTTTTAAAGAGTAAGAACTCTTTCTTCTCTGAATATTTAAATCTGTAGAAGAGATAGAGGTAGCCAAACTTAAGCAACGATATCAAACAAGTTTATCACAGATTTTAAAGACTGACTAGGAAAACAGCACAGAAGACTCAAGCAATTTGCCTTTAAAATCTTAATTCTTTGGAAGCCTGCTCCATTGTAACCAGTTCTGTCAATCCATTCCCTAGAAACTAACTGGAAGCTTCTGGGTTACTAGAAAATGATCCGGTTCGTCGTGCCTGAATGACATTTGGTGATGGTGGTTATAAGAACTTCCTTACTTTCAGGCATGCTGTATGATTGTTCACCAATTGGTGGTCCCATACCAGAGTTCACTGTAAATGTCCTTTGTCCCAAGACAATTGTCTTTGTTTGTAAATGCCCTTTGTTCCATTACCAGATATATCTCAAAATACAAGGGTACCATTTAAGTCTCAGATGTGCTTTTTGGAGCAGTCTTCATTTTCAGAAGTCCCTTCCTGGTGCAGAAATATATCACTGGGGGAGAGGAGGGTGCCACATGTTTAGAAAATTAAAACTAATGGCTTAAATCAAGGTACATTCTAATAGACTGCAGCATTGACCCAAAAAATCAGTTTCTCTGTACAGTTTTTTGACGTATGGCACTGTCAGTCTACCTGCGAGTTGACACAGGCTATATCATAGTGTTAGGAGTCTCAACCGATACAATCATAATGGCATTTTAACTTTCTTCTAGTTCCCTCATCTCCTTGCCCTAAATATGAGATCATTGTCTCTGAGAGGTAGAACCTCTAAATTTAAGCCCCAGAAGGCTATGATGCCAAGTGAAAAATAATTTTGAAATTAGATTTTGGTTCTTGCTGAGCCTCAGTTTTCTCACTCATATTACGGATATGCTAATACCTCTTATATTCCAGACTGAATGCAACAACACACATATACATGTGATCTGTCTAGTATTTGATCCAGAGAAGAGGCTAATGTTAATAGCTGGTATTTTATCATTAAATTATAATCTTTATCACTTACTGGCGAGTATATACCAACGTGACTTCTTGGTAATTGTCTGAATATCTGAATATTCTATTTTCAGAAATAGAAGTTTTTTAGGTAAGTTACAGTTTTCATAGGAAGTTGAAATTTAAAGTGGTTTACTGTTAAGAATTGATGGGCTCTAGGTAATGGTGTTTTGGTACACTCGTTCTCCAAAAAGAAAAGAACCCTTATTTGTAGTGTTTGCAGATTTCTGTGGTCTAAACACTCCCCCCATGGCCAATTTCAAGTCACTGAGCCTCGAGTGTGGAAGACATGCACAGTCAGGTCTCATGGGCTGAGACGCATTGGCTCCTTCCTGCACACGCCTGGCTCTAGGTCAAGTGAATGATGGCCAGTTATTGGAATGACCAATTCAATAAATAACAAGCTCAGCAAATGACCAACTCATCCAATGACAAATACGTCAAATAACCTTTTTACAAAATGACAAATTTGTCAAAAGCCAATTTTCCAAAAGCTAACTTGGAGAAAAATAATGTGCCATATGATCAATTCCCAAGTGACCTTAGTTACAAAACATATCAAATACCATAAAGAGAAACTGGGACAATTTCTTCAGCCATTGTGCCTTGTCAAGAAGCAGACAAATGCAGAGGCAGGGGGGAAAACGATTAAAATGTAAAGATAGGTACTTGTACATATCGGAATATTTATCTAAAGATAAAATGTGCTGGCTGAAAAATGTGACATGCACATTAAACCAAGCTAGACTAAAGACTATACAGCTAAAAAGCTGAGAGGCAATGAATAATTAAACTTTGAGGAGAAAATCCTAATCAATTTGACAATTTGTTCATTTGCTATTTGCTCCTTCAATCAACAGACAATTTGAATTTTCAGTGAATTGGCTTTATCTGAATTTATTCTTATTATTTTTATGTCCTTACCCCTTGAAGATCCTGAAACACAGAGACTATTAGTAACAGCAAATTTAGTAGTCAAGGTCTTGATATGAACTTCCAGCCATTTTTAAAGGACTGTTGTCAAGTCACATGGATATTTAGTTGATTCATTTCATTTTTAAGTGGGCTCCATACCCAGCATGGAGCCCAACCTGAGGCTCAAACTCATAACCATGAGATCAAGACCTGAGCTCTGTACATTAAGGATAGGAGAACTAGGGAAATACAGAATCTAATTTTTCTTGTTGTACAGTTTGTGTTAAGAACAATCTAGATGTAATTGAACTTATATAACTCACGATGAACAAAATTATTGACTATTTAGACCGTCTTTATCTCCTCTCTTTCTCCATCTTCCCTTTCAGTGGACATCTGTAATATACCCCCAATAATGCAGGTATATGCCCTTAACTACTTACAAGTTACACACACCCCTCAGGAGCACAATGTCCACAAACCCTTTACTTTTTCCTCAGTCTCATTAGCCTCAGAAAATGGCACCTTAGAAAGTATCTTAGCCAAGATACTGAGATCCGAAAGGGACTGTGAATGTCATTTAAATTATATTGGGTTTTATTTATAGTGAAATGAAATCCCAAAGAGGTGTAGTGATTTACTGAAACTCACAGGGAAGTATTTATTCATGAGCTTTTCACTTGAAATAGAATATTTGTGACCATAATTTCTTTGTAGCCCCTCCAGTCAAAAGATGAGCTCTATTTATCTATCTATGAGACCAGAATATGGTCTGGTCTGATATCTTGCTTTGGACAACAGAATGTGGTAGAAGTCACGTTGTATAACAAGACCTCATATTTTATAATTTTTAATAAGGGGAAATGCCTTAATCCAAATAATAAGCAAGTGGGTAACTGTAGGATTAATCAGATAAATGAGAAAAATATTTTGTGGCAGAAATTTCCGACTTCTGTTGATTCATATTATCCATCCAGCTGTTTATTTCAGGTGCAAAATGGTGTGAAGGTAGAAGCAAGGACTTGAAGTTAGAAAAGCTAGGTCCCATTATGATTGTATAGCTTCTAAGTTGTATAACTTTGGGCACATGATATAATGTTACCAGTTTCAGTTTCCTCCCCTGTAACATGATGTTAAATTTTTCTAATGTAGTGGCACCAATCTGACCATATTATTTAGAGGATTAGAAAAAAATGCAGTTTATTTCTGCACTTTCAAGTAACTCGAATAAATGACAGCCTCTGTTATCCTTCCACAAAGTGGTATTCTATTTCTTTTCTAGAATTTTATGAATGCCCATGGCTTTCTAGCTCATCTCATCAAAGGGTAGCACATAGGAGAATGCAACTGTGGAGTCACAAATACTTTGTAATTAGAACATAAGCTCCATGAGGAAATGAACCATGTTATTTTCCTTGTTCTATACACAGACCTTAGAACAATGGTTAGGACATAGAAGATGCTCAGTAAATATAAATTAGTAGATACATGGGCCCAGATACCTTTGTGATTAAGTCCAGAAGGCCTGAGAACAAAACACACAGGGGATGGGATTCAAATACACCCATGATGGATTCACTGAGTCTATACCTAGCCCTTAATGACTGCCATGATGGCCCAGGGATGTCTTGGGGTCCAAGACCGCACCAGTTACCTCTAAGACATAAGCAACTGCAGGGAAATGGGACAGACTAGCCTGCAATGGAGAAAGCAGGAGCACGGGCAGGGGAGGGACCATTCTGTAATTCTTAATTGCCAAACACCTGTGTTTCTCCCCTGCGGTAATTCGAGGAGGGCCACAGAGGAAGTGGACATAAGATATCTCAGAGGTACACTTGAAAACAATACAGGGGAGAGATAATAGCTCAGAAATAGAAACTTCTCTTTTTTCTCTTTTTTTTTTCTTCACAAAAGGGAAATAAATAAGAGAAAAAAGTCATAAGTTAAGGAAAAAAACATTAAGAAGGTAAGAGTCATAAACCCTACCACCTTGAGATAATAACTCCTGAAGATGATTGCATTTTAAAACAAGGAATGCTTATCTACTCTAGATCCTCTTTTTACAGATGAAGGGACAGGGGCCCAGGGAGGCTGTTAACTTTTACAGAGTTGCATTCCAGTTCACTGGTGCATATATTGACGACTGAAAAAAGAATTGAAAGGAGAGTCTACCTTCCAGAAATGCATCACCAGTTCCTGCCTGGGCCCCTCCTGCCTGTCTGCTAATTAGTTAGCATTGATCCAAAACTTTGGGCCAAAAACATTTTCCAGAGCTGAGAGTTCCAATGATTTTGCCTTTTAAACATCAAAGTTAAAAATAACCTTTATAAAAACATTACACAAGGGCAACAAAACATTCCACGCTTGGCACCTACTAGGGAAACAAGTTTCTCTTCTCTGCAGATTTCCAGCTCTCTGATGCAGTACACACATGTCATGCCAGGTCAAACCCATCATAATGAATGGTGGGGGAAATAAAAAGGAAAATACTTTTTCCCCACTATGAGATGAAGAAAAATTAGAGTCAGGAAGTCCTTAAATGTATTTAACTTGGATCCAGTCATCAGATTTGGAAAGCACACTGAAATCATATTGCCTTGGCTTTCCGATGATTCATAGTGGTTTGTTGACTAGGTGTCTGGCAAATACTCCAGACCATTGCTACTAGCATGCTTGTCTAACAGATGTTAAAAATGAAACGCTGACAGTTTTTATAGTATAATTAAATCTCTCCTTATTTCTGAAGTGCTATTTAATTTAATTTTAATCAAAAGTAATAACCATCCATAATTGCTGTAATAGTGGCATTCACGTTCTATGTAAGGCATTACCTATTGTACTCTCGACAGAAGTCTTACAATAGGAAAGCCTCTTACAAGGGGAGATGGAGAGGAGAAGGGAGTTGAGGGAAATTGGAAGGGGAGGTGAACCATGAGAGACTATGGACTCTGAAAAACAATCTGAGGGTTTTGAAGGGGCGGGGGGTGAGAGGTTGGGGGAAACAGGTGGTGGGTATTAGAGAGGGCACAGATTGCATGGAGCACTGGGTGTGGTGCAAAAACAATGAATACTGTTACGCTGAAAAGAAATAAAAAAAAAATAGAAAACAGTACATTACCAAAAAAAAAAAAAAAAAGTCATCTTGGAAAAGTCTCTCTTAAAAAAAGAAAAATAGGAAAGCCTCTTGCTAAAGGAGTTTTGATGCTTCCAAGCAATGAGGATATTCAAGACGATAAATCTTCAGGTTGTCCCATAAAATGTTAAAAAGGCCATGAGGTTAAGGCTCCAATATAATGTTGTCAGTTTCTTGCCTTTGTAACTGAAATGAGAGGATTTTTTTTTTCTTAGAAGGGCTGTGTTATGAATACACATACTAGAAAGAGGTGATTTTTTTCATCAAGCTGATGAAAATAACTATTGGTCTCTTAGTCCATTAGCATAGCTATAATAAAATACCACCAATTAGTTGGCTTATCAACACAGAAATTTATTGCTCACAGTTCTGGAAGCTGGAAGTCCTGTACCAGGGGTGTCTGTGTGATCAGGTTCTGCATCTGGTGAAGGTGTACTCCCGGTATATAAATGGCTATCTTCTTCCTGTAGCCTCACATGGCAAAGGGGCTAGGGAGCTCTCTAAGGTCTCTGTTTTAAGGACACTAATCCCATAACTGAGGGTCTGCCCTCATGACTTAATTACCTCCCAAAGTCTCCCCTTCTTAATACCATCACCAAGGGCATTAAGTTTTTGACATTTAATTTGGGTGGAGGGACACAAATATTCAGTGTATGGCAATTACTAAGAAGTCACTGAACTTAACTCACAAATATTTATCCATTGGTTTGGTTATGAGCATGATATGTGTAGTGCTTAGGATAAAATGGAATCATACAGACATACACACAAACACACACACACACACACACACACACTCCAAGTATGCCTACAACCTTGTGACTCCAAATTGAGATAAGCAAAGTACAGTGGCTATGGAAGCAAACAGAGTTACTATGTCAGCTAAATTTGCACTATATCACTATATTCCTAATTATACAGCCAACTGACCCCCAATACAACAATAACATTAGGTGAAATTCTGTACCTGTAAAGTAAGCTAAAATAAGAGGCTGACATGCAAATGGTATAGCTAGTTTTTTTTTCTTGGGGGAAGATCTGGAAAGGAATTTAAGAAGAGCAGAACCAACAAGTAATGAAGCTACAAATAAGGGAAATTTTGTATGGACAAAAAAGAAAGTATCAAGTTAATTCTGTATGCCTGTGGAAATTTCTGGTACCAAATATTTTAAAAATTTTATTTCACCTACTAACCATTTTTTCAAATCTGGGTGATTAATGGTTTATGCACTCATATAACCACATGGACTCACCCATACTTCTCTTTGGTAGTGCCATTTAGAAGAAACTTGGGACATCAAGTGGAGGAAGCTCTTTCCCTGGGTGGCCTGTACAAAAAGACCTGAGATTAGAGCCATTGAACCAGCCTAGAACTTTGACTGCTTTTCCTGTCCTTATATTTACCATGGCTTGCCACTACATAGAGGAGTATGAGAGAAGAATAAGGAAGAAATCCTGGAATTTTAATATACTTAAACAGTGAAGATATTAATAAAAAGTTAAAATCAATACAATAAAGGTGTATGAGATGATAATGCAATTTCTACATACAAAAAAATGATAAAGAATCAATAATGTCAAAACAAATTATATAAGGAGAAAAATACTCAGAAAATTTTGCATACTCACTATATTAGTTTTTATTGCTATGTTACAAATTATCCAGGAATTCAGTGATGTAAAACAAGAAGTATTTCTTATCTCATAATTTCTATGGATCAGGAATCAGGGCATGGCTTAGTTGGATACCTTTTGTTAAAAATTTTTCATGAGGTCACAGTCAGGGGGTTTTGAAGACTCAACTAACTAAATTTGAGGGAAGAGTCGTTTTTCAACTCATTCACCCAATTGTTGCCACTCCTCAATCTTTGACTGCATGGGTCTCTCCACAGAGCTGCGACACAACATGGCAATTGGCTCCTCCCAGAGTAAGAGAGCCATGAGGGTGTAAGTATTCAACATGGAATCCATAGCCTTTTGCAACCTGACCTTGGAAGTGACATCCTGTTATTCCTGTCTGGTATATTCTATTCTATCCCTGAGAAATGAGCCATTATTTAATTCTCACTGGAAATCTGTGTGGTAAATATATCATCATCCCTGTTTTGTAGATGTAGAAACCAAAGCCCAGCTAATTCAGGTAAGTATACCAAACTGAACAATTCTGAGTAACAAAAACCAGGATTCAAATCTAGGCAGGTGGCTGTAGAGTCTGAAGCCTGAATACCATGTTGCATGCATTTCCATATTGCTTAAATGTAACCCAGGTGATGATAATGGCGTTTTTGATGGTGCGAAAGAGCAGTCATTTGCTCAAGTCTTAACTAGAATGTTTCACCATGAGAACATCTCCAGGATGTGTGTTTATGAGATGCAAGAAGCTTAAATACTTGTTAGGAAAGACTGAGGGACTTCACTCACAGTTCAGGTTGGTCTGTGAAGTATTAACTATTCATGATAACACTTTGGTTGTATTAACACAGGACAGGGTGGAGAAGTAGAAAGTCTAGGATCACAGTTTAGCATCCAATCATTGGATGATATGATTGAGCAGGAGAGGTGAGGAGGAGTAACTGAAACTAAGTTTGCATATGCCCTGATAAATGTTTCAGCTCCTCGAGATCTAATAAGTGTATGTTTTCTCTTATATTGTATTGTCTTATATATTACTTGTTTTTCCCCACTCCAGAAATGCTATCCATCAGTGTCTGGGGGCTGGACCTCATCACAACCATATAAAACCATAAAAATAGTGAAGAATCCTGGAAGGGAATGAGTCAGAGAGGGAATTCACAAACTCTTCCTAGCCACATCATGTCTTATTTGAAAACTGGATTAATAAAACAGAAACTACCACCATCAACAACTTCAAGGGGAGAGATCCAGCTGTACAAAAGTATGTGTGTTTGGCTTGGAAAGAGCCAAAGAGTTTTCGATCAAAAAACCCTTTTCTTGTAATTCGTCTTCCAAAACAGAAATCTAAAGACTCCGACAAAAAAAAGAGACTTCTCACCTTGGCTATTTTTATCTTTACAATTGATTTTTCTTAACAGAATGGATTTCTGTTCTACACATGCTCTAATACTATTGAAAAATGCTGGCGCTCTTCAGGAGGATGAAAATTTATCACTATTGTGGAGACGTGGAAATGGTAATATGTAGCTGATTATTCTAATAGGCAACAACAATCATAGGGAACTAGATAAAAACAAAACAGAATAAAATGAAACACACACAAAAACCACCCATTATGTCCGGTCTACTCCCAAAGCTCCCAAAAGAAGATGAGTAGCAAGTTACTTCTTCCATTTGGGCCTCAGTTTCCTCCCCTAAAAACAAAGAAGTTATTTGGAATTGATAATTTCTTTTTTTTTTTTTTTTACTTTTTTTAAATTTTATTTTTTATAAACATATATTTTTATCCCCAGGGGTACAGGTCTGCGAATTGCCAGGTTTACACACTTCACAGCACTCACCAGAGCACAACCCTCCCCAATGTCCATAATACCACTCCCCTTTCCCAACCCCCCTCCCCTCATCAACCCTCAGTTTGTTTTGGGAGATTAAGAGTCACTTATGGTTTGTCTCCTTCCCAATCCCATCTTGTTTCATTTATTCTTCTCCTACCCCCTTAACCCCCCATGTTGCATCTCCTCTCCCTCATATCAGGGAGATCATATGATAGTTGTCTTTCTCCTATTGACTTATTTCGCTAAGCATGATACCCTCTAGTTCCATCCACATCGTCACAAATGGCAAGATTTCATTTCTTTTGATGGCTGCATAGTATTCCATTGTGTATATATTCCACATCTTCTTTATCCATTCGTCTATGGATGGACATCTAGGTTCTTTCCATAGTTTGGCTATTGTAGACATTGCTGCTATAAACATTCGGGTGCACGTGCCCCTTCGGATCACTAATTTGTATCTTTAGGGTAAATACCCAGCAGTGCAATTGCTGGGTCGTAGGGTAGTTCTATTTTCAACATTTTGAGGATCCTCCATGCTGTTTTCCAGAGTGGTTGCAACAGCTTGCATTCCCACCAACAGTGTAGGAGGGTTCCCCTTTCTCTGCATCCTCGCCAGCATCTGTCATTTCCTGACTTGTTAATTTTAGCCATTCTGACTGGTGTGAGGTGATATCTCATTGTGGTTTTGGTTTGTATTTCCCTGATGCCGAGTGATATGGAGCACTTTTTCATGTGTCTGTTGGCCATCTGGGATGTCTTCTTTGCAGAAATGTCTGTTCATGTCCTCTGCCCATTTCTTGATTGGATTATTTGTTCTTTGGGTGTTCAGTTTGCTAAGTTCTTTATAGATTTTGGACACTAGCCCTTTATCTGATATGTCATTTGTAAATATCTTCTCCCATTCTGTCAGTTGTCTTTTGGTTTTGTTAACTGTTTCCTTTGCTGTGCAAAAGCTTTTGATCTTGATAAAATCCCAATAGTTCATTTTTGCCCTTGCTTCCCTTGCCTTTGGCGATGTTCCTAGGAAGATGCTGCTGCGGCTGAGGTCGAAGAGGTTACTGCCTGTGTTCTCCTCAAGGATTTTGATGGATTCCTTTCTCACATTGAGGTCCTTCATCCATTTTGAGTCCATTTTCGTGTGTGGTGTAAGGAAATGATCCAATTTCATTTTTCTGCATGTGGCTGTCCAATTTTCCCAACACCATTTATTGAAGAGGCTGTCTTTTTTCCATTGGACATTCTTTCCTGCTTTGTCGAAGATGAGTTGACCATAGAGTTGAGGGTCTATTTCTGGGCTCTCTATTCTGTTCCATTGATCTATGTGTCTGTTTTTGTGCCAGTACCATGCTGTCTTGATGATGACAGCTTTGTAATAGAGCTTGAAGTCCGGAATTGTGATGCCACCAACTTTGGCTTTCTTTTTCAATATTGCTTTGGCTATTCGAGGTCTTTTCTGGTTCCATATAAATTTTAGGATTATTTGTTCCATTTCTTTGAAAAAAATGGATGGTACTTTGATAGGAATTGTATTGAATGTGTAGATTGCTTTAGGTAGCATAGACATTTTCACAATATTTATTCTTCCGATCCAGGAGCATGGAACATTTTTCCATTTCTTTGTATCTTCCTCAATTTCTTTCATGAGTAATTTATAGTTTTCTGTGTATAGATTCTTAGTCTCTTTGGTTAGGTTTATTCCTAGGTATCTTATAGTTTTGGGTGCAATTGTAAAAGGGATGGACTCCTTAATTTCTCTTTCTTCTGTCTTGTTGTTGGTGTAGAGAAATGCAACTGATTTCTGTGCATTGATTTTATATCCTGACACTTGACTGAATTCCTGTAGAAGTTCTAGCAGTTTTGAAGTGGAGTCTTTTGGGTTTTCCACATATAGTATCATATCATCTGCAAAGAGTGATAGTTTGACTTCTTCTTTGCCGATTTGGATGCCTTTAATTTCCTTTTGTTGTCTGATTGCTGAGGCTAGGACTTCTAGTACTATGTTTAATAGCAGTGGTGATAACGGACATCCCTGCCATGTTCCTGACCTTAACGGAAAAGCTTTCAGTTTTTCTCCATTGGGAATGATATTTGCGGTGGGTTTGTCATAGATGGCTTTGATAATATTGAGGTATGTGCCGTCTATCCCTACACTTTGAAGAGTTTTGATCAGGAAGGGATGCTGTACTTTGTCAAATGCTTTTTCAGCATCTAGGAGAGTATCATATGGTTCTTGTTCTTTCTTTTATTAATGTGTTGTATCACATTGATTGATTTGCAGATGTTGAACCAACCTTGCAGCCCTGGAATAAATCCCACTTGGTCGTGGTGAATAATCCTTTTAATGTACTGTTGAATCCTATTGGCTAGTATTTTGGCGAGAATTTTTGCATCTGTGTTCATCAAGGATATTGGTCTGTAGTTTTCTTTTTTTGTTGGGATCCTTGTCTGGTTTTGGGATCAAGGTGATGCTGGCCTCATAAAATGAGTTTGGAAGTTTTCCTTCCATTTCTATTTTTTGGAACAGTTTCGGGAGAATAGGAATTAGTTCTTCTTTAAATGTTTGGTAGAATTCCCCCGGGAAGCCATCTGGCCCTGGGCTTTTGTTTGTTTGGAGATTTTTGATGACTGTTTCAATCTCCTTACTGGTTATGGGTCTGATCAGGCTTTCCATTTCTTCCTGGATCAGTTGTGGTAGTTTATATGTCTCTAGGAATGCATCCATTTCTTCCAGATTGTCAAATTTGTTGGCGGAGAGTTGCTTATAGTATGTTCTTATAATTGTCTGTATTTCTTTGGTGTTTGTTGTGATCTCTCTCTTTCATTCATGATTTTATTTATTTGGGTGCTTTCTCTTTTCTTTTTGATAAGTCTGGCCAGGGGTTTATCAATCGTATTAATTCTTTCAAAGAACCAACTCCTAGTTTCATTGATTTGTTCTATTGTTTTTTTGGTTTCTATTTCATTGATTTCTGCTCTGATCTTTATGATTTCTCTTCTCCTGCTGGGTTTAGGGTTTCTTTCTTGTTCTTTCTCCAGCTCCTTTAGGTGTAGGGTTACGTTGTGTACCTGAGACCTTTCTTGTTTCTTGAGAAAGGTTTGTACCGCTATATATTTTCCTCTCAGGACTGCCTTTGTTGTGTCCCACAGATTCTGAACCATTGTGTTTTCATTATCATTTGTTTCCATAAATTTTTTCAATTCTTCTTTAATTTCCTGGTTGACCCATTCATTCTTTAGAAGGATGCTGTTTAGTCTCCATGTATTTGGGTTCTTTCCAAATTTCCTCTTGTGATTGAGTTCTAGCTTCAGAGCATTGTGGTCTGAAAATATGCAGGGAATGATTCCAATCTTTTGATAATGGTTGAGACCTGATTTAGGACTGAGAATGTGATCTATTCTGGAGAATGTTCCATGTGCGCTAGAGAAGAATGTGTATTCTGCTGCTTTGGGATGAAATGTTCTGAATTTATCTGTGATGTCCATCTGGTCCAGTGTGTCATTTAAGGCCTTGATTTCCTTGTTGATCTTTTGCTTGGATGATCTGTCCATTTCAGTGAGGGGAGTGTTAACGTCCCCTACTATTATTGTATTATTGTCGATATGTTTCTTTGATTTTGTTATTAATTGGTTTATATAGTTGGCTGCTCCCACGTTAGGGGCATAGATATTTAAAATTGTTAGATCTTCTTGTTGGACAGTTCCTTTGAGTATGATATAGTGTCCTTCCTCATCTCTTATTATAGTCTTTGGCTTAAAATCCAATTGATCTGATATAAGGATTGCCACTCCTGCTTTCTTCTGATGTCCATTTGCATGGTAAATTCTTTTCCACCCCCTCACTTTAAACCTGGAGGTGTCTTCGGGTTTAAGATGAGTTTCTTGTAGGCAACATATAGATGGGTTTTGTTTTTTTATCCATTCTGATACCCTGTGTCTTTTGATTGGCATTTAGCCCATTAACATTCAGGGTAAGTATTGAGAGATATGAATTTAGTGCCATTGTATTGCCTGTAAGGTGACTGTTATTGTATATTGTCTCTGTTTCTTTCTGATCTACTACTTTTAGGCTCTCTCTTTGCTTAGAGGACCCCTTTCAATATTTCCTGTAGAGCTGGTTTGGTATTTGCAAATTCTTTCAGTTTTTGTTTGTCCTGGAAGCTTTTAATCTCTCCTTCTATTTTCAATGATAGCCTAGCTGGATATAGTATTCTTGGCTGCATGTTTTTCTCATTTAGTACTCTGAATATATCATGCCAGCTCTTTCTGGCCTGCCAGGTCTCTGTGGATAAGTCTGCTGCCAATCTAATATTTTTACCATTGTACATTACAAACTTCTTTTCCTGGGCTGCTTTCAGGATCTTTTCTTTGTCACTAAGACTTGTCAATTTTACTCTTAGGTGACGGGGTGTGGACCTATTCTTATTGATTTTGAGGGGGGTTCTCTGAACCTCCTGGATTTTGATGCTTGTTTCCTTTGCCATATTGGGGAAATTCTCTCCAATAATTCTCTCCAACAAACCTTCTGCTCCCCTCTCTGTTTCCTCTTCTGGAATCCCAATTATTCTAATGTTGTTTCGTCTTATGGTGTCACTTATCTCTCAAGTTCTCCCCTCGTGGTCCAGTAGCTGTTTGTCCCTCTTTTGCTCAGCTTCTTTATTCTCTGTCATTTGGTCTTCTATATTGCTAATTCTTTCTTCTGCCTCCTTTATCCTAGCAGTGAGAGCCTCCATTTTTGATTGCACCTTATTAATAGCTTTTTTGATTTCAACTTGGTTAGATTTTAGTTCTTTTACTTCTCCAGAAAGGGCTTTTATATCTCCCGAGAGGGTTGCTTTAATATCTTCCATGCCTTTTTCAAGCCCGGCTAGAACCTTGAGAATCGTCATTCTGAACTCTAGATCTGACATATTACCAATGTCTGTATTGATTAGGTCCCTAGCCTTTGGTACTGCTTCTTGTTCTTTTTTTTGTTGTGAATTTTTCCACCTTGTCATTTTGTCCAGATAAGAGTATATGAAGGAGCAAGTAAAATACTAAAAGGTTGACAACAACCCCTGGAAAATATGCTTTAGCCAAATCAGAAGGGATCCCAAATCGTGAGGGGGGAGAAAGGGGATAGACAGGGGTTCATAAAGAAAAAAAAAAAAAGAAAGCCAATAAAAAATATAAAAAGGAAATATATATATATATATATATATATATATATATATATATATATATATATTAGATAAACTATTTAAAAAAACGTTAAAAAAGAAAATGGTAAAAGTTAAAAAAATTTAGCAGAAGAAGAGAAAAAAAAATTGAAAAAGAAAAAAAAATTAAATTAACTGCAAGGCTAAAGAATCATGGGGAGAAAGCCATGAGTTCCGTGCTTTGCTTTCTTCTCCTCTGGAATTCCGCCGCTCTCCTTGGTATTGAAACTGCACTCCTTGGTAGGTGAACTTGGTCCTGGCTGGGTTTCTCGTTGATCTTCTGGGGGAGGGGCCTGTTGTAGTGATTCTCAAGCGTCTTTGCCCCAGTTGGAGTTGCACCGCCCTTACCCGGGGCTGGGCTGAGTAATCTGCTCGGGTTTGCTGGGTTTGCTTTCGGGAGCTTTTGTTCCCTGAGCACTTTCCGTAGAGTTCTGGAAGATGGGAATGAAGATGGCGGCCTCCCGGTCCCCAGCCCGGAGGAGCCGAGAGCCCAGGGCCCCACTTCTCAGTGCGCCCCCAGAGAACAGCACCCAATTACTCCCGACACCCTGGCCTCTGGCCGCGCTCTGAGCTGACCGAGCCTGCGACCGGTTCAAGGTAACCCTGAGTTTAGAGCTTACTCCTCAGCTCTGTCTCTGTAGCTGGCCTCCCTGTTCTAATACCGGTAAGCTCTGCGACACTCAGACACCCCCGATCCCTCTGTAACCCTGTGGGATCTGAGGCCGCGCTGACCCTGCCTGGGCTTCACCCCAGTTAAGCCTCCGGAGTGATGTCCCTCAGTGGAACAGACTTTTAAAAGTCCCGATTTTGTGCTCCTTTGCTCCGCCGCTCGCCGGGAGCCGGCCCCTCCCCCCATGGTCTATCTTCCCGTCGCTTTGGATTCACTTCTCCGCCAGTCCTACCTTTCAGATAGTGGTTGATTTTCTGTTTCTAGAATTGCTGTTCTTCTTCTCTCCAATCTCCCGTTGGATTTGTAGGTGTTTGCAATCTTTAGATAAGCTATTTAGCTGATCTCCCGCTACCTGAAGTAGTCTCAGCCTGCTACTTCTCCGCCATCTTGACTCCTCGACTGGAATTGATAATTTCTAAGGTCCCTTTTCAGCTTAAATATTTTATGGCTCTAAATTATTCAAACTTGATAAGTATCAGTTCATTCTGAGCTTGAGTAGGGAAAGCAGTTTCATGGAGCCTTCATGGAATACCTATGTGAAGCTTTCCCATAATTTGGATTTCATAAAAGAGTAACATTATGAGAATTATTTTTTCTTACTTATTTACTTAATTAATTAAGTGTAGCCATCTTTAATCTTGTTTTGTTGGGGGATTTATGAAAAGTGAGGAACAACAAGAAATAAAAGCTAATATATGTCATCCATCACCCTGTAAAAAAAAGATATATATATATATATATATATATATATATATATATATATATATATTTTTAGGTAGGCATCACACACAGCATGGAACCCAACATGGGGCTTAAACTCATGACCCTGAGATCAAGACCTGAACTAAGATCAAGAGTTGAGAGCTTAACCAGCTGAGCCACCAAGGTGCCCTAAAAATATAAAATTTTAATACCAAAAAGGAAGAACAAAATATCAGAACAAAGCACATAGCTTCAAAATTAAATGTAGTAAAAACTCACTAAACTGACCCTTTTTTTTCCTCTTGTTGCAACACTGACCAAAAGAATTCTATCCCCAGACTGCTTTTTTGGAATGTTAGGAACAATTGATCAGTTCTGTCATGTTTCTCCTCCTATACTCACACTTGGGTGAGAAGCTATTGTGTTCATAAATCACAAAGCCTCCTTTATCACCATGCTTCTATCATTTTTGGCCTCTCCTGATAGTCATCTAGCCAATCTGAAAAATATTGTCTGTCTCTGAGAACAGTTGAGACTAGTCTCAAGAATACCAAGCATAGACAAGAATATAGAAACAGAACTTCCAAACATTGCTGGTAAAAATGGTACAACTCTTTGGAAAACAGTTTGGTGGTATGTTATAAGCAAAATCTAGGTTGTCAATATGACTGAACCATGCCATTCCTAGGTGTTTGTTTACTCAAGGAAATCAAATAATGTGCACATACAAAGACTTGTACTCAAATACCCATAGCAATTTTATTCATGACAACCCTGATTTGGACAAAAAAAAAAAAAATGCCCATCCACTGGTAAGTAGATCATCAAATCAGAATGTCCTACCATGGTGTAGTACTCAGCAGTAAAAAGGAATAAAGTGTTGATGCATGTAACACCCTAGACAAATCTCAGAAAAACTTTACACTGAGCAAAAGAAGCCAGATATAGAAGAATCTCTCTTGCATAATTGCATTTAGGTGAAGTTACGGAATAAGCAAAAGTAACTTACAGTGACAGAAATCACATAAGTGGTTGCCTGGGGTGGAGGGCAGTGGTGGTTGATTCTAACGTAGTGGTTACATGAGTATATTGGCCTATCAAGCTCATCAAACTGAATATTTCAAATGTGTGCACTTTATTATATGTAAATTACACTTAATATTAGTTTTAGAAGGCAAAAGAAAAATACAGATTCAAAATTTAGACTTTCCCCCCCAAACTTGATATATCTTTTTTTACTCATAAATAAAATAATAGAAATATAGAGTCATTTCATACCTAAAAGATTTAGGGGAAAATGAAAAAAAAATGCAAAATATGTAGTCATAAAGTTGATTTAATGCACGTAGTCATTTCAATATGACTTGCTTTGAGGCAGAAGTGACATGCATGTTCCATTTTAGTTTGTTCTTTTAAAAAACACATGCTAGCTAAAGGTAAAATTTGTAAGTGTACTTCTTTAGGCTACTTTTATTATCTCTAATCTATTGTTATAAATGTATATATAATTTACTAATGTGTAGATGCATGCTATTGAAACATCCTGCCACCTCCCTTAGGGGATCAAGGGAGTGTCATAGTATACGTCTGACAATACCTGGCAAATTGCCTTCTGTTACTGAATATATTGAATTGTATTAAGTTGAATTGAAATGAGCTGAATCAAAAATAGTAAGATAAAGCGTAAAGAAAGGGCACTAAGCTAGCATTTAAGAACCTTGTGTTCTAGCCCTGGTTCTGCGTCTGTATAAACTTGAATGAGTTACTTCGTTTCCCTGAACTCCATTTTTCTCATTCATTATAGAAACATGTTGAGGCGTACTCTGTATCCAACCCTGATCTGGAAGCTAAGGAAAAACCCAAGGAAGGCCTGGCCCCGAACAGAATGCTGATGACAGGTGGCGAAGACATCTTTTCATAATTATGACACAACAGTGCAGCAAGCACCACGATGAAGAACACGAAGGAAGGTAGACATAGTTGCTAGGTTGTGCCCTAAACTCAAGCGGGGAGAGGCCATAGAACTGAGGAGCACACCCTGAGAGTTGCCCCAGATTTTTATCACTGAAAACCCTTGGGTAGGTAAAAGCCAGAAGCAGCCTTACATATAAGGGAAATTACAGTCTAGAGTAGGAGATGTCCAGATGTACATATGTTGAAAGAAAGCAGGTGTTATCATCCTGGATAAGCCCCGGCCTTTCTCCACCCCGATGGAAGGTAGGGATGCAGCAGTGATCACCAATGCCAGCCAGAGGCAGGTGGGTGACTTCAGCGCTGTGCTAGAGCTCGGCCAGGCAAGAAAGCCGATGGTGGGAGCAGACAGAAAGTCCTGCTACTGAGTGTTCCTTCTTCCCAGGCCTTCCCCATGTCCTGAACTGAGCAGTGTCAGCACATCGTGGCCATCGATAGAAAAAGGCAGAGTTGAGGCAGAAGTACTTTCAATGTGCTGAGGGGCAGGATACACTGGGCATCAGAGAAGCACACGAGTGCTTTGGTCCAGATATCACTCCAGGGATTCCTTCCCATGAGCTGCCCTCCCTAACATAGATACCAGGAAGCACACAGACCAGTGCCTCGCTTTGGTTTCTGTCCCACAGGCTGGTCGAAGTCACACATGGTCCTTAAAACACGAAGCTTTCAAAGAAAGACAATGAAGCATCTGAAGAATGCAAAAAATTACAGATAAAATAGAGAGACAAGAAAATATAATACATCAACAAACGTGAACCAAGGAAAGATAAAGGGGCAGGGGTGGTAATTTAAATTTAGAAATAGAGTTTAAGTCTGAAAACATAATATGTGAAAAACTTAATCCATAGTTTGGTAAATGGAACAATAGAAATAGAATATTCCATAGTCATTACCATATACCTGACCATATGGCCTCTACAAGAAACAACTAACAATAATTTTCAACTTATTTTTTTATTCTTCTTCTGTGAATGGTGACTTTCATGGTGTTTTCCCTTTTTTTTGTTGTATTTTCTGTCTTTTGTTTGCTGATTTGTATTCCTAGCAAAGTAAAAAGATTAGTTTTTTCTCATTTATAATCAATGTAAAATATTCTCCACTCTTCTGCTTTTACATTTACTGTTTTTGTTGAATGGAAATACTTTATTTGTATCCTTTCAAATCCATCAACTATTTTCTTCAACTATTTCCTTTGTGCCTTTAAATCTCTTTTTTAAAATTTCTTTAGGGGTGCCTGGGTGGTTCAGTGGGTTGAGCATCTGCCTTCGGCTCAGTTCATGATCCCAGTGTCCTGGGGTCGAGCCCCATGTTGGGCTCTCTGCTTAGCAGGGAACCTGCTTCTCCCTTTCCTTCTATCTGCCCCTCTGCCTACCTGTGCTCTCTTTCTGTCAAATAAATAAATGATATTAAAAAAAATAAAATAAAATTCCCTTGTTAAATCCTTCCTAATTTATATCTTCTATTATTACCTTTATAATTTTACTGTACTCTTTTAATTCTTTAATATATGGAGACCAATATTGCCCATGCGTGTGGTGTAATGATCAATTTACTTTGGAAATGCACTGAGTTTATAGATGAATAGGGGGAGAATTTATGTCTTAATGATATTTAGTTTTTTTTGGATCCATTAACATGACATGTGTCTACATTTCTAAGAAATGCTAATGTAATGTGTCTATGCTTTTTAGTAAGCAGGGAAATTAAAACGACAAGTAGAAGATGCCATTACAGTCCCACCAAAAATTAGTGAAAATTGAAAAGACTGATATTGTGAAGTTTTGGTAAGAATTTGTAGCAAAAAGATTTTCATTCACTAATAATGAGTGGCGCAAATTGATAAACCACTGTAGAAATTTGATATTATCATTAGTGTTGGACATACCCGAAGCATATAGATACACTAAACATAACCTAGAAATTTCACTTCTGAGTGTGTATCCTAGATATTTACCAAAATACTTGTAAGAATAACCATATTACTTTATTTGTCCTAGCTCAAAGCTGAAAAAAAATCCCTATTAAGGTGATTTTTTTACTTTGAAAGAAAAGTGCTATATTCATCTCAATAGATGTCAATAAGACATTTGACAAAATTCAACACTACTCTTGGCAAAACCACTCAGTAAACTAAAAATAGAAAATAAATGTTTAACATTATAAAGTATGTTGCCAAGAAGCCCACAGTGAGCACTTTACAACTTAACTGAAAGTTTTTCTTAAAAAAATGGGAATAAGATAATGTTGTCTATCAACACTTCTATTAACCAATGAATTGGAAGTGCTAGATTAGAAAGTAAGGCAATAAAAACATAAATAAAAATATGGAGATTAGAAAAAAATAAATAAAACTTTATGTATATATTATATGATTATATGATTAATTAAAACACTACCATAAATTATTAGGATTTTTCACAAATTATAAGTTTTTAAAAATTTATTTGAGAAAGAGAGAGAGAGAGACAGATAGAACTAGCAGGGAGGGGGCAGAAGCAGAGGGACAAGCAGACTCTTCCCTGACCAGGGAGCTAGCTCCTTACAGGGCTCAATCCCAGGATCCCAGGATCATAGAAATTCTTTTCTAAAATTTGTGATTTAAAAAGTTATTGTCTGAAACTATATTGGTTCTTCTACATCCATAAGACAACAGAGAAATGTAGTTTAAAATACTCTTTATAATTGTTGCAAACATGTAAATAACCTAGGAATAATTCTAAAAATACATGTGTAAGAAATTTACAAGCAGGTTTTTTTAATGATTAAGAGCTCTTACAGGAGACCATACTATAAGTTATGAGATAGACTGTTCATTGACTAAAAAACAAAATCTTAATGTTTCAATTCTCCTAAAATTGATCTAAACATTTAATTCAATCCAAACCAAAACCCAATAGTTTTTTTTGTTTGTTTGTTTTAATTTACATGTAGAATCCAAAATGGGTGTAGATGAGCAAGGATCCAGAAATGAATAACATGAATCCTGGAAAGGAAACAGGAATGTAAACTGGTCACAAGGATTTATCATACATCAGTAGTAATGAAGAAAGCCCAGCATTGAATGTGGATGGACAGAATAATGTAAAACAATAGAGCATCAGAACAAAGAATGACGGAACTCATAATGAAGATCATTGATTAAAGGATAGGCTTAGCAGTAAAACTATTAGGATAACTATTATGTAGATTAAAAAGAATGAAGTTTGTCCTCCTAGCTGTACTGTATGTAAATATGAATTCCAGTTGAATGAAGATTTAATTGTCAAAACAAAACTAAAATTTCAGAAGACAATGTGAAAGAATATCAAGACCTTAGATAGAGAAGTATTTCTTAAACAGGACAGTTTAACACTAAAAACAAAAGAATAGATTTTATATATATAATTTTTTTTTCAAAATAAACAAACTTGCTAATCAAATCTCACAAAAGATCAAGAAAAGACAAGTTACAACGGAAGAAGGTACTTAAAACATGGATAACAATGAATTTGCATCCAGAACATATAAAAGAAAAATAGTCTGCATATCAATAACAGAAAAATAGAAAAACTAACAAAAGTCTTGGAAGGGTAATTTATTGAGAAGCATTCACAAGTAGCCAATTGATATATAAAAAAGATGTTTGATCTCAAAATAATCAGGGATTTTTCAAATTAAAGCCACAATGAAATAACATTGCCATCTGGCAAATTGGCAAAGATGAAGTCTGACAATGAGTAGTGTAGGTAAAGAATAAGAAAAATAATCACATACTGCTAGTGGGAATATACATTAAAAAAAACAGAAACAGGAAAAATAGCATTATGTTGGAAAAATAAAAAGTGTGTACTGTAAGTTCTATAAATTCCCCTTCTAGCTTTATAACATGGACGTCATCTTGCAAACATGCCCCAGAATAAAAGTACAAAATGTCCATTGCAGCACTGTGTATAATAGCAAAAAGTCTGAAAAAAATGAAATGTTCATTAATAATAGGGTAAGGTTGCCTGGGTGGTTTAGTTGGTTAAGCATTGGACTCTTGATTTCCACTTGGGTCATGATCTTACTGTCCTGGGACTGAGCCCCACATCAGGCATAAGTTTTTCTCTCTCCCTCTGTCCCTCCCCACTCTTTCTCTCTCTCTCTGGGAAAAAAAAAAAAAAAAAGATAATAAAGTAGATAAATAACAATAATCATATAATGAAAAACTAGACACCAGTGAAAATGAATGAGACTTATACCCAACAACTTGGATGATTTTTTTTTAAAGATTTTATTTATTTATTTGAGAGAAAGTGAGAGAGGGAGAACATGAGAAGAGGGAGGGTGAGAAGGAGATGCAGACTCCCTGCCAAGCCGGGACCCTGATGCGGACTCAGTCCCAGGGTTCCAGGATCATGACCTGAGCCGAAGGCAGTCGTTTAACCAGCTGAGCCACCCAGGCACGTGGCACGGATGATTCTTGAAACATATTATTGAATAAAGAGAAGTTTAGAAAACTTTCTATATTGCACAGAATTTTCAGGAATGTACAAAATTAAATAGTATGTTATTTTGAGATTTAAAAATAGTCACAGAAACTAAAAGAAAATCAAGGGGAAAATGCTTAGGGAGTACAAGGGGGAAACTTAAAAAAAATTATGAAATATAACAGAGAGGAGCCTTGGCAGGACTAGTGATCCCTGAACTATGAACTGAAATGTGTGATGATTTCAGTCCACCCAGATAATTACAGATTCCAGGGGAACAGAAGAAGACATCATCCTGATTAAGGACAAAGAGATGATTGGTATTTTCATGATTAGCAGTCGCTCTATACCCTGCTATGATGCCCATGCCTTGGGCAATCGGATAAAATAGAGATATTGATGGAGTCTCTGTAATTTCTTTCATGTATAACTTTAAAAAACTCTGTAAAATGGTAAGAGTTCAGATAATCATCAGAAATGGAGAGTGTAGAGATGAGGTGACATCAGTACCACTGACTTGCCATGTGTCCACCAAGCTCACAATCATATTAAGGCCTAAAAAATATGGGGGGGGTGCTGTTCTATGCCATTCATATTTCGGTTATGCAGTGTTGGCCCTAATACTTATATCAAGAGTGACTGAAGGAGTAAGTGTCTTCACACATCGCTGTAATTCTGTAGTCTTGCCACTATTTTGGACTGGGCATATTCATCTTGGGGCTTGGTGTGGTGTTGCTTTTGTTTTCCTTAAGGCCAGTGGTAGTGGACTCTCTGGGTGGTCTCTAAATAGAGGAGATGGTGGCAAACTGAGCGAAAGATATTTTCATCTTTAATCTTTAACTAACCTTCACTGTTCCTGCTGCTGAGTTGTCATGTTCAAACAGCTTCCAATTGGTAACCCATCACTCAGAGGACAAGAAGTCCCTACATGGTGTGCAGAATGTGAGCATGATACCAGGTTCAGGTGTTGTTTCTAGAAGCTCAGAAATCAGTTGCTGAGACAGCATGTGACAGGTGTGTGATATCAGCTACCTGGTCTCCCGTAGAAGAGTAGACCTCAGACTCCTTCCTGCATGTTACACTCTGTGATTTTCAGTCATTTATTCTATATCCTTTCCCCATCAGCAGTTCTCTCCATTCCTCCCTCCCCTCCACCCAGGGGATGAGGAAGGGCCAGAAAAGGATGTTTCGATGAATCCCTGCAGCCTCTGAATCTCCTGGTGTCACCTGCTGTTGAAGTCCTTTTGTACATAGGAGAAATTGGTTTGACACTTGTAAATCTTCTTTACTTCTCTCACTTTCTTTTCCTCTCTCTTTCCCTCTCTCAAAAATCTCCCTCCATTCCCATCTAGCAGAGTAGATCAGATACAATGAACAAGATTATCCAAAGTCACTCAGAGCCCTCCTAGCCTCCTAATGGCTGAGGTAAAAATCTGGCTACTTTAGACTCCTGTGTAATCCCCTGGCATAAAGTGGCATTCAGAACTCCCAGGGAGTGAGGTAATAACATCTATTTCTCCAGCAACAAAGCTTTTGGAGTTGCAGATAACCTTACGGAAACCTTATTCACCCAGCACAGAAAGGATGCAAATAAGTCAATATTCTGAGACACTGAAACACACCCCTCGAGCTATCCTTCTCTTTGATGGAAGTATTTCTAAGATGTATTACATCCTTTCCTACCTTCTTGAGCTGAGCATTTATTTTTTTTTTTTTTAAAGATTTTACTTATTTATTTGACAGAGAGAGATCACAAGTAGACGGAGAGGAAGGCAGAGAGAGAGAGAGAGGGAAGCAGGCTTCTTGCTGAGCAGAGAGCCCGATGTGGGACTCGATCCCAGGACCCTGAGATCATGACCTGAGCCGAAGGCAGCGGCTTAACCCACTGAGCCACCCAGGTGCCCCTGAGCTGAGCATTTAAAAGAGTATTATCCTTGTGACGGAGTTGTCATCGCAGGCGTCTATCTGTATTGTGCATTAATAGAATAATGCCCTCAAGAATTGAAGCGGGGTAGAGTTGCTCCTCCCACATTATATCCAGACTGTGATATTTCTTTCTTCGCATGTAGGAAGTTTCATTTCTCTACATTTTAAAGTAATTTTTCACAATTAATAATATACTTCAATTGAGGTAAGAAAAATTGCTGTAAGAAAAACTATAAGACATTTGATCACATGAAATGACTTTTTTTTTTTCTGTAAGTATTTGATTTCTGGGTAGCTTACACATAATTATTTATTAAGAAAGGGCTTTTTAGGCACGCCTGGGTGGCTCAGTCGGTTAAGCATCTGCCTTTGGCTCAGGTCATGATTTTGGGGTCCTGGGATCCTGGGATCAAGTCCTGCATCAAACTCCTTACTCAGCGGAGAGTCTGCTTCTCTTGCTCTCCCTCTGCCCCTCAGAGACCATGTGCTCGCTCTCTCTCCATCTCTCTCATATAGATAAGTAAAATCTTTTTTTTTAAGTCTTTTTAAAAAGGACCTATAAAACATATAAAATGAAGTTTGTAAAATTTACAAATCTTAAGTGTATAGACTTAAGCTAGATCCAGTAACTAATCTAGAATATTACAAAGTTCCCTTCAGCTATTTATCATCAGCAATATCTCCAAGAGGTAATCACTATTCTTTCATTATCAGTTGATTTTACCTGTCCCTGAACTTCACACATATGGGATGATATGGTATGTACTCTTTAGCAATGACATCTTTGTTGTGATAATAATGACAGTGTCTATGAAACTCAGCTATTTTGTTGCATGAATCAATAATTGTTATATTTTAATGGCTGCATAGCCATCCCTTGTATGAAATTTCCGATAATTTATCTATTCTTTTATTAATGGGGATTTGTATAGTTTCCACTCTTGGCATATGGTGAATAAAACTGCGATGCACCTATAATTTGGTAGATATATGCACTTTCTGTTCTTGAACCCAAACCCAGAAATAGACAGCATTTTGTAAATACCACTAATATTTACAAAGTATCTGTAATGTCTTACAAGTATCCGTAATGAATTTTATTCCCAATTGTGCTGTAGGAGAGTTCCGTTTCCATATCATGTCTTTTTTTTTTAAATCTTTTTTTAATTTATTTTCAACATAACAGTATTCATTGTTTTTGTACCACACCCAGTGCTCCATACAATCCGTGCCCTCTCTAATACCCACCACCTGGTTCCCCCAACCTCCCACCCCCCCACCTCTTCAAAACCTTCAGATTGTTTTTCAGAGTCCCTAGTCTCTCATTGTTCACCTCCCCTTCCAATTTCCCCCAACTCCCTTCTCCTAACTCCCCATGTCCTCCATGCTATTTGTTATGTTCCACAAATAAGTAAAACCATATGATAATTGACTCTCTCTGCTTGACTTATTTCACTCAGCATAATCTCTTCCAGTCCCATCCATGTTGCTGCAAAAGTTGGGTATTCATCCTTTCTGATGGAGGCATAATACTCCATAGTGTATATGGACCACATCTTCCTGATCCATTCGTCTGTTGAAGGGCATTTTTGTTCTTTCCACAGTCTGGCGACCGTGGCCATTGCTGCTATAAACATTGGGGTACAGATGGCCCATCTTTTCACTACATCTGTATCTTTGGGGTAAGTACCCAGTAGTGCAATTGCAGGGTCATAGGGAAGCTCTATTTTTAATTTCTTGAGGAATCTCCACACTGGTCCCCCATATCATGTCTTGTAACTTTGTATCATTAATCTTTATTTTTAAAACTTGTAGTCATTTTGGTGGCTATGCAGTGGTATCTTTTTTTTTTTTTAATATTTATTTATTTATTTATTTTACAGACCAAGATCACAAGTAGGCAGAGAGGCAGGTGGAGGGTGGGGGTGGGAGGGTGGAGCAGGCTCCCTGCTGAGCAGAGAGCCCAATGTGGGGCTCTATCCCAGGATCCTGAGATCATGACCTGAGCTGAAGGCAGAAGCTTTAACCCTCTGAGCCAACCAGTTGCCCCTATGCAGTGGTATCTTAAGGTGGTTTTATGTCAGCATTTTAATTGTGATCTTTACAATAATTTTAATTTTGTTTTCATTGGTTTTGTTTTCTCATTTAGTACCTCCTTTATTAAACAATTTTAGTTGAACTTTTTATTTTGAGATACTTGTAAATTCACATGCAGTATAGATAGGTATTTGATTTTACTATTTCTCTAATACATCTCGTCTTATATTTTGTCATTTTAATGTGTTTTTTTTTAAGTTTACCCAATAATGAAGTATTTCATGTAAAACAAAAGTATATAGGCTTTTTAAGAATTTGAGATTTATAAGTAAATAAATGACTTTTTTTTTAATTTTATGTATTTATTTGACAGAGAGAGAGATCACAAGTAGGCAGAGAGACAGGAAGAGAGAGAGGGGGAAGCAGGCTCTCCGCTGAGCAGAGCCCAGAGCCTGATGGTAATAGCCACAGCAATAAAAACTAGTCTTGTGGGGCACCTGGATGGCTCAGTGGGTTAAACCTCTGCCTTTGGCTCAGGTCATGATCTCAGGGTCCTGAGATGGAGCCCCGTATTGGGCTCTCTGCTCAGTGGGGAGCCTGCTTCCTCCTCTCTCTCTCTCTCTGCCTGCCTCTCCACCTACTTGAGATTGAAATAAATAATATCTTTAAAAAAAAAAACCTAGTCTTGTAATATTCATTTATATGTTAGGAAAACATAGCCAAAATAGCCTATTTACTAGCTACCAAACACTTTCCCAAGTGTCTTCTATATGCCCTCAAACCCATTCTTATTTTGCCCTACAGTCTCTTCATTCCAAAATCATGTCTTCTTAGCATTAAATGTATCTTGTTTCCATCTAAAATTGCTTAGCTCCCCATCCTGAAAGGAAAAACCATCATACACTGCCCCTACCTCCCCAAAAAGCCAATTGCATGACTCTGCCAGTTCCATTTGATATCTCCTTATTCATATTTGTCCTTTCACAAAGGAAGAACTTAAGTACTGTTGACATTTCACAGCTCACTAATCAACCATTAATGTTGACTTATTTGACTGATAACCCTACATAGGTTATGGTTCCTTCCATCTTCAAGGCTTAATGGAAAGATACCTCTCCTAACACACACACACACACACACACACACACACACACACACGCCACCCAGTGGATAATCAGATATATACAAAATTTTGCATTCTCCATCTGTAATCTTCACGTATGTTTTCAAAATTCATTTTGAAGAAAAATTATAAAATGAGCCCCCTTGTGTCAATGTTTTTACTACATAATCACTTCTTAATTAAATGCAATCTGGATAGTGTATTGTGAAAGAAACAAAGCTTCACGTTGAATCTCGCATTAAAAACTGTCAGTAATATTTGTATTTGGTATAGTCTTATTGCAAACAACTGAGCAGGAAGCCAAGAGAGAACAAATTGCAACTATCTCAAAAATCAAATATTTTGCTGAGTTTTTTAATGGTATGTATAAAATAAAATTTCAATTTAGGCTATCATTTTTATAGCATTAAGACTGAATTTAAAACTAAGGCCTATACAGATAAAATATGTTTAGTTCCGAGCTATTTGCTCCAAGTTCCCCTTTAAATAACATTGATCTGTTTTTAAGGAATTACTCACATGTCTGGCCTTATAATTTATCTTCTCAAAGAGTGGCTAATATGTTACTTGCTAGTCATTAGTCCATTAAAAAGATTTCACACAAACATGACATCAGCTCTGGTCTCTCCTGTGTTTTACATACAATTATTATTAACCTCTCTAGGCTCTACATTCTCAGTGTCTTCTAGTTACAATAATATAAATTTCCTTCAGTTCTTTCTACCATACATAATTAATCTTTATAGAGATGCATATTAAAACCACAATAAAATCAATGAAATACCACTTTACACACATAAGAATGACTTAAATAAAAACAACTGACAAATATTCATGAGCATTTGGAGCAACCAGAACTCTCATTCATGCTGGTAGCAAAGTAAATGGTACAATCATTTTGGAAAGCATTGTAGCAAATCCTAAGGAAGTTAAAACTACAATTACCTTATGATTTGTCAATTCCAGTTCTTTTTTTTTTAAAGATTTTATTTATTTATTTGACAGAAAGAGAGAGTGAGAGAGAGAATAAGCCAGGGGAGTGGCAGGCAGAGGAAGAAGCAGACTCCCTGCTGAGCAGAAAGCCTAATGCAGGGCTCCATCCCAGAACCCTGGGATTGCGGGGCTTGAACCCAGGACCCTGCGATCATGACCTGAGCCTAAGGCAAACACTTTACAGACTGAGCCACCCATCCAGCATCTCCTTGGGAATCCCAGTTTTAAGTGTTTATTCAGAGTTATGAAAAATATATATATATTAAAGACATGCACAGGAATGTACTAGAAATGACACAAATATGTACCAACAAAAGAATGGATTAATTGTCGCATATTCAGTGGACTATAGAAATAAACTCCTGATACATACAACATGAATATATCTCTATAACATGTTGCATGAAAGAAGAGACACAAAACAGTATACACTATCTGATTTTACTTACAAGAATCCAAGAAAACGTGAAACTATAGCAATAGAAATCAGAATAATAGCTTCCTGTTGTGGTCAGGACATTTATTGGAAGTGGTCACAAAGGGCATTTTTACAATTACTATGGTGGGAGTTTTCAGATGGATGCCTTCAACTGTACTCTTAAATCTGTACGTTTTGCTGTTTATAAATCATATCACCGTAAAATAATTTGAACTTCATTAGGTTCCAAGTTTGCCTTTTGATATTCATTTGGCTCAATACACTGGAAGGCAAAGTCCCTTCTCCTTCTGGTTCTAACTGATAGAACAGACCTAATAATCACTTATTAACAGAGATCAAAATATTATCTTTAGCAACGTTTGAAAAGATGACCTCTTGCCACTCCTCCTATATGCAGAGCTCTCAGGTAATGACCAGATTAGAGAATTTAGTTTCTAATTAATCCTGGATTCAGAAAAGCCTGGGAGAGCAATCCCTGAGTTACCTACCCCAGAGCTCTAGACAAAAAACTGCCGATATAGCCAAGTTTCCCACCCCATTAGAAAGACGTTGCCTCAGGTTTTTAGAGCAAAGTGCTTAGAGCAAGGAAACACAGAAAGTGTGCTGGTGGGCTCTGCAAAATCAAAATGAAAAAGAACCAATTCCTTCCAGAAATAATAACCTTTAACACCATGACCCCACTTACTGAAAACGGGACCCAATAATGAACCTTTGGGAGATGGAGACTGAAAATGTTCATATCAATGTACCTCCTCCATTGAGGGTAAAGAGAAATGTCCTTCAGGAGTGACAGAAGAGAATGTGCTTTCCCCACCTGTGCTGATTAGAATAATTCTGCTCACAATAGTGTATTTACACAATAAAAAAAGCAATCACTAAAAATTGTGTTTTTAAAAACAAATTGTTAATACGGTAGCATTTCTGTTTTTAAACAGTAATTTGTCTTCAAAACGACAACTGTAATACCAGTTACAAACAGTGTAAAAACCAATCAATGTTTTATTAAATATGTATTTATATACATACATATACACATGTACACACATATATGAAATATGTTGCTTTGTATTTTATATACCTTGTAAATATTAAGAATGGTCACCTATGGGTGTTATGCAATAGCTTCATGGTCCTTCATATATTTTTGTATGTTTCAAATTGTTCATTATTTTCATTATTTTAAAAATAAATCTAAAGAACAAATTACACATATATTTAAGACAATATATATATTACACATATATTTAAGAGTAATATGAGTAGGTTCCTTAGACTTTTGGAAACAGTTTCGATCTTGTAGAAAAATCCAACACAATCATCATCATCATCATCATCCTAAAAAAGCAGTAGAATTGGACTAATCAGTCACTGGGAACTCAAAGACATCCCTCCCCAGAGAAGCAAGCAGCACATAAGAACAACGCTGAGCACACACAGAGAAACAGACTTTGCCACCCAACGTAAGTACTATGCGAGAGGTACAGACAAGAACAGTAGAAAGTAGTTAATAAATTCCAATTAGTTTTGTGGTGAAAATTTTTCAAAAAAAAAAATTCTGGGTCAACCATGCTTAACAAATTGTTAGACTTCTAACAGGAAGAGAAAACTTAAACCTTCAAAGCAAGCAAAATGTCATTTTAGAAACCATGCCTCCTTGCCCTGAACCCTGGTTGATGATGTGCCATACTCAAGTGTGAACATGCTCAAGTGAAGAGATGGGAATGGACCCCAGCAGGAAGCGCAGCCATTTTGTGCCCTGTTTTACACGTTGAAATAGATAAGAAACACTAACAGCCTTTGACAAATTAAAGTCTTCAGTGATATAAATAAACAATTAAAATCACTCTTGTTTGTGAATAGCTTGCCATGAATTATTGTTGCCAGTGACTCTGTTATAAAAGTTAGTAGAAGTAATGAGAATATCTAGGGTCCTTGAAAAAAGACTGCCAACATAGCACAACAAAGGGAGGATTTAGGTGTTGGCCAAGAAAAAAAGGGAACAAGGAAATAAGAATGTAATTGAGGGTCAAGTCAGTTGGTATAAACATAAACAAGTTTGGAAATGAGTATCTTTTCAGTTACAGTTTAACAAGGAGAATGGATGGTGTAGGCAAGTCTGGGAGATGATGTTCTGCTGTTTCAGTTCATCTAGAAAAGAATAGGTGCTTTAGGCCAGGGACTTGGAATTCTTGGTCAGTGTTAACAGAACATTCTTAAACTCTTAGAATAATGAAGATGGTTATATTAACAGTTACTGTTTTTTGAGTATTTACCAAGTTTCATTTACTGTGCTTGAAATGCTGCAAATTTTATCTCTAATTTTTACAACAGTCCTAAAAGGAAGGGGTCATTTTGTTCCCTTTGCAGAAGAGACTACTGTGGCTCAACGAAGACACTCAATTTGTAGTGGAGAGGACAGGTCTATCTCATTCCAGCACCCATTCATTACTAAATCACACTTATTGCTGAAGAAAAAGAAGTGTCAACTTCTCTAAAGGAGGAATTTATATCCCTGTAGCTGAGGTGTAGAGAAAAATAATTTGGGGAGAATGCTGGAATAATTTTCATCTACTTTCACCCCATTTGCCTTTTGATAATGTTTTTACATCTCTCAAGGAATGCTATTGATTTAGATTGTGTGCTGTTAATTTGTATGTTTTCCTCATTAGTTTCCTACAGGCATTTGGCTGTCTACAGATGTCAGGCCCCCAGGCTATGAAATTCACTAAGCAGATTGCTTTGAAATACTCTCCCTCCAAAGGCTTCTTGTTTAACTTTTGTAAATCTGCTCTGAGTTGCTTTCCTAACTTGACTTACACGGCGTATGTGTTTTTACACACGAGTTTTATTCAGTGAGTGAGCAAAGATAGTTTTGTAGAGTCCCCAAACTCAATCCTTCCCGTGCTGCACATGTTTTATCTTTGGCTGGTTTGCAGACATGAATAACCAGCAGTGTTGACAATCTGTGTATTCCCACTTGAGCACCACCATATTGGCAGCATAACATAGAGAGATTGTGTTTTTCATGCTAAATGAGAGAATTGTTGAGTCGTAATAGATATTTTACGCACTGTGAGCCTCTCGAAAGTTCTCCAATTTATTCAAATGCGTGCACATACACACAATTCTCTGTCTCGGTTTTTTTCTCTGTCTCTGACGCATTGTCATTACAATGTCTGTTTTGCATTTTACATTTTTTGCCCAAGATAGAGGCTGTGGAGATGATAAAGTTCATTTTTTGTGTGTGTAATCCATTTTGCTGTACAGGATCTCTCCAGCATAAAGCATTTTATGACCCATAGCTTTCATCTTCAAGTATACACAGCGATTCTGCTCTGAGTCTTATTCAATTGAGACATCTGTTTTTGCTAATACAGCAAGGGTATAATCCTTCAATAGTTTAGATTTGAGCTTCTTATTGGTAAAGCCCATACCTTCTTAGATTTGTCTTTGCAGAATCAAGCATGTCCATCTACTCCATGACCATCAAATAGCGTCTCCTCTGTGCCATACATTGTACTAAGTGCCATGTTGGCACAAATAAATAACATAGTCTCTATTTCTAAGGAACAAACTTTTCGTGGGAAAGATGGTCAAGTAAGCAAACAAGTATAAGGCAGTGGGGCAATGAAGTACAAAGGATTGGAGTATCACAAAGCAAGAAACGCTCAACTCCTCTCTGGTTTGGGTGATGATGAAATAAATTCCTATACGACACACATCTGGGTTGCCTAGACAGAGTCAGCAAACCCGTAGAGAAAGAGAGGGTATTGCTGGTGAAGAATCAGCATGTACATAGACGGGGAGTCTTGCAGTAACATTAGAAGTGCAGAGAAGTGCAAGCGATTTGGTATTCGCAAAGAATAAAGGGCTAACTAAGGAATTCTAGAAGATAAGATTGAATGTCCATGCAGAGCCCACAGTCTGGAGTGTCTCTATATCATTCTAAGAAGTTAACTTTTACACAGACACACAGACGAGAGTTAAGCCAGCTGGGATATTTTTACAGATTGTGTGCATATACATCTTAACAATAATCAATAATTTAGAAAACAATCTGAACAGCTTGTGCTTTTTCATACACAAATCACAATCATTTATGTGCACACTCATGCAAATATTGAATTATCCAGGTGAAGGCCCTATAAACAAATACTACAATATATGTAATACATTGTCAGGATGTTTCACCATTATTAATTTAATATATTCTAATATGAAAAATACTCAAGACTATCCCATTTACCTTCATATACGTTCTGAATATTCTTAGCAGTTAGAAAGATAATTTTCCCCCATTAACTGTGTACAATTGAATTTTTTTTATAGATTTAAGACTTCTGTTTCTAAATTTAATAAATTGACATTTTTTGCCTGGCATTTTGAAACTATACACTGTTGTGGAATACTATTCTTTTTTTTTTTTTAAGATTTTATTTATTTATTTGACAGAGATCACAAGCAGGCAGAGAGGCAGGCAGAGAGAGAGGAGGGAGCAGGCTCCCTGCTGAGGGAGGGGGAGGGAGCAGGCTGAGCAGAGAGCCCAATGCGATTCAGGGCTCTATCCCAGGACCCTGCAGGGCTCCATTCCAGGTCCCTGGGATCATAACCTGAGCCGAAGGCAGAGGCTTTAACCCACAAAGCCACCCAGGAGCTCCAGAATACTATTCTTTAACTGCTGTGGGCTTATGACAAAAAAGTCAGAGGCTGAATCAACACCTAGCATGATCATTTGTCATAACGTACAGAGGGCAATGGTGGCCATGATGACACATGCGTGGTTGCCATATGAAGAGTGGTCCTCTGTAGTTGGCATGGAGTTCATGGTGAAGAGTGGAGTCTTGAGATGACCCTGGAGGGCACGGTGGATTCACCAACATGCTCTTAGCACTGAGTCTCCCATTGATATTCAAGCCTCTCTTTGGTTTCTGATGTGTAACATCAATGATGATACTAAAGTAGTTCATTGAATTTTATGTTTTTAGTTGTTTTTATTTAATATTTTGTTATTTGCTTTAACAATTGGGTAAGCGAGGGGCACCTGTCAGTTAAGTGACAGGGTGGCTGTGGTCAGCTACCACCTGTGGGTGATTCAGTCAGTTAAGCATCTGTCTTCGGCTCAGGTCATGATCTCAGGGTTCTGAGATCAAGCCCTACATCAGGCTTCCTGCTCAGTGGGGAGTCTGCTTTTCCCTCTCTCTCTCTCTGACCCTCCACCCTTTTTGTTCATTTCCACCCCCCCTCAAAAAAAGTAAAAGAGATTTTAAAAAATTGGATACGTCATATAAACATTAACAGTTTATGCCTCATTAGTATTTATACATATTTAAGTAACACTAATGAAATAGTTTTCATCAAAATGGGATATCTGTAACAATTATTTTTTAATTGTGCATCTGATACTCATGTTTGAAAAAGTGTAATAGGAAACCAGGCATCACTGTTGGCTACTTCATTAGAGAGGCATCAAAGCTTCCTGGAAACTGGCACTTACCATGTGTAGCAGACTCAGGTTCATGTCTTCGCTTCTCTAAATTCCTTGTGACCCTGAGTTGCTAATCTGTTTCCACATCTTGAGAAGGGAGACCATGATATCTGCTTTCTAAAAGTCAGTGAGATTCAATATGTAAAGTATCCAGCACACTACTTGGACTTAATAATGTCAACCTCCCCTTTTATATAGCTGAACATCTAATTCTGTCATCTAATTACATCAGTACATACGTCATGAAGTGGTGCAAGTGTGATAAAACATCTAGTTGTGTTCTTGCAAAGATAAACAGCCGCTGTTCCATTTACAGGAGCAGGGAAGGAAGGATTAAGTTTTCCATTTTGAAACAAGTATCACTTGAGGGACCTCTCAGTAATGTAGGCACACACAGAAAAGTAGGCACTCATTTTCCCAAGGAACAGGTATATAAATAATTTGCTTTGGTGAGATTTAGGCTTTAAGCTCTATGTGGATGAGACTTAGAAAGGCTCTCTATCCTCCATGTGTTGGAAAGCTGAGCTTTGGAAAGGGGATGAACCAATTTCCACAAGGTTCCAGGCAACCTACTGGAAGGAAGGTTTTATACACTAAAACCTTCTCCCAGAGAGTCAGAATTAGGGAGAACCGGGAAAAGTGGACTAGGAGAATCTTCAGTCAATACAGATCATCGAGGATGAAAAAATTACCATGAGGAGAGAAAAAGAGAGTCATATTGCTAACATTAGCTACCATTTATGTGAAATTTCTATATGTCAGATATAGTTCTAAATGCTTTGTATGTGTTAACTTTATTTAATCCTTATAAAAGCTTGTGGTATGCATCTTTTTCCATTTTATAGGTGAGAATGTGGAGGCACACAGAATGTTAGCTGACTAGTTCAAAGACACTGGCACAGCCAAATCTGAAGCCAGACCAACCGGCTTCAGAGCCTACCTTGTTAACTGCTGTGTGATTCTGCCTCTGATGCATCATACCAGAGAGTGAGCTTTTGGACTGAATAAACAAAGAGATAGTGAGAGTGCTCCTTGATCCTCAAGACAATGAATTACAATGTCCTAAGAAACATGTGGACCCTGAAAACCACATTATTGACAAGAGTACTTTCCTTGTGTGAAAGTGAGTCCTTCAGTCCATGAAGCAGACCATGAGCTTATTTTCAAATTGATGAATTAAGACTGAGAGGGGTAGCTCCTGGCCATCTGCACACAAATGGGCACAGAGATCCTTAAGCATATTGGCTAGGGGCAGCATAGTTCCAGAGGGTCGGGTGAGCCTTTGGCAATTAAAGCACGTGAGGCCTGAAGCATGGTAGTTTGGTTAACTACTGCATTGACGGTATTATTCCCATCACCAAAAAGGAAAGTTCCACACCTAATTTATGCATATAGCATCATTTTACAAGCTGCATATCACAACATAAATGTAGTATTCCCTCACTTATGCTTTTCCATATGTATGGACATTTATATGGAACAACAAAAAAATTGAACATAGTATGAGTAAAATGTGGGGTCGGCAGAAAGAGAAGTTAATAAAATTAAACTTGGTATCAGAGAGAGGGAGACCCATTATGCTCCTGGTCCCTGTGTTGTTCTTTGGATCCTTGCTTATCTCTTAGAATATGTCCCTCAACCTATGTGGTCACTGAGTCATCTGAGGTGATGTTTCCTGAGTTGGGTGTCTTGTGACTCCTGCTTAAGCGCAAATTATGCTGCATACACCTTTGAAGTCCATGTGCTGTGCCATAGCCCCTGGTCCTAAGGTCTTCACCCGCTATAGCCAGAGGCCCCCAGCAGTGAGCTGATCCCAGAGTCCTGGACTTCTCTTCCTCTTTCTCCTTTCTGGGCTGGATTCTGGATTGCGGTTCTCTAGGAAGCTTTCCATGAACCCACCTTCATTTCCCTCAAGTTATTTCCAATCTTCCTATTAGTCGGCAGTATGTGGTTAGTTTCCAAACCTTGCTGAGTACAAGGTTTCCCTGAAGTAAGTTGGACTTTCTCTAAATGAGCCCCGAGAAACAAGAACAAGACCTTCTCTAGGATTCCTTCAGAACTCATCAGTTGCCTTGAATCCACTTCTGGGGTTTTTAACCCTCAACGTTTAGAAGCTAGACCATGCACATCTCATGCCTTGTCCTCTAGCTTCTTTCCTTCGACTCCTCTTCTACTTCTCCTTCATTTAGGACACATCATCCTTTTTTCCTAATCTGCCCTCATGGGCCTGTCATAACATTGTAATGGCTGTGGAACCAAAATGCAAATTCACAGAGAAGGGAGAAATATGTTGGAAAGTATTCCAAGAATTTTAGGCCCATTATTCAAATGTACTTAAGTATCACTAAATTCCTCCTAAAACTACTCATTATAAGGCTATTTCTATGTTTTGCCAAAGCAAAAAGAAAGATCAGTCACCTAAATGGTTTGCTGTCAATATACTAAGTACCCAGTTGGTGCTAACCCTTGTTTCTATGGCCCCATCCACACAAATCTCTACTTCTTGCCTGGTAGCTCTCATTGGTCAGATTAGTGGTAAGGAATGATGACCTTGCAGTTTTGTACATGATAATCTTTAATACTTGGACCAGTTCAGCATTTTAACAGTTTGGAACATTGATGAAAGATGAAGGTGGGTATAGTGACAGTTTCCAATCTTTAATCTTCTATCTGCTGGCATTATTATGGAATTTAAGGATAAATTTATTCTGGATTAAAACCCTAGTCCTTATAATTAATTGCATTAGAAGGAATTGATTGATCTCACTGAATATCATTTTTTTCATCAAGATTGGTAAGAGGAGGGCATATGTACATGTATATGTGTATATGTATTTTTACCTGGAATATAGTCTCTATCTACCTATATATACACATACAGTATATATTTATATATATTAGTATATAGGTATATATGTATATATTTAGTATTAATATATCATATACTATATATATTTAGTATATCATCTATAGGTATATATTTATTATATATAGGTAAAAATTTATATATATATATTGATATATACATTGTTATGTATATATCAATATACATGATCTAAAACATAGCTAGGATACAATAGGAATTTACTCAAAGCTATTAGCTGAAACCTACCTGTAGAATGGAGGATGGTAAAGGACAAAGCAGGGAAGGAACAGAAGGAACCTGTTTTGCTTTGTGGAACCAAGAGTTCCAGCCAAGGAGACACCCAACTAGGTGTTTCACCTGATAGCCCCTTGCTAGATTTGTCTCCCCTGATGGCCCCTTAAATGAGTCAGTTTGAGCCGGATTAGAGCTGAGGACCTGTGCAGAAGCCCACCTGAACCGAACTTTAGCTCATTATAATACTAAAATCTCCTCCTATGGGCAGAATTTTTCCCTAATTTTTCAACATATGACGTATGCACTAGCATGTTGACATACGCCACATGTGCAATGGAACCAAAAGTGCCTTTTCCGGCTCTCTGCCCCCACCCTCTAGGACTGAATAGAAGCTGCCTGTACTTACCCCACAGGAAGACAGTGCTTTGAGAACTATCCCCTTCCTCCTTACTCATAATAAGTAAGTGAAAGTTCTTTGCTTTATGGGCACCTGGGTAGCTTAAATGGTTCAAGGTCCAACCCTTGATTTTGGCTCAGGTCATGATCTCAGGGTCATGATCGAGCCCGGCATCAGGCTCCAAGCTCAGCACTCAAGGTAAGGTCTGCTTGGGATTCTCTCTCTCCCTTTCCCTCTGCTCCTCCCCCTCTTGAGTGCACATGATGTATTTCTAAAATTAATAAATAAAATCTTTTTAATAAAAGCGTTCTCTGCTTTCAACATTTCCTTGGGTTGTGTTCAATTTGCTGCACCTCATTTGGTGAACTCCTTGACTTCAGTTATAGTATGTGCTCAATTAATTAACGGGATCCTATACAAAGAGCTTTTTATGATTCCTAAGGTAATTGATCACAAAAGGCTAGATTTCTATGTATCATTTTATAAGTTAGGATGGTTCCAGATGGAACCAACAAGCAAAGCAAAGAAAGGGGAACATTGTTTGTAATGTGTTGGGTGTACCATGATCAGGCTAGATGTAATGCAGCTCCCTTCTTGTCTCTCTAATATTAAATCACATCGAGAGAGTGAGTAGAGTTCAGTTCACAGGTAAGTTTCTGAAATAATTGCTTTTTATATTCTCAGTTGAATGAGAAATCATTTTGTATAATCAAATAAGACTTTGATAGTAGTCAGCATCAACCTTAGCCTTGGTTATGCTCTTAAAACCCTGTCACATACTTTCAGTGGGACAGCGCCCTAGGGGATCTGTTTGCACAGTCCTTTTAAATTCTAATAAGTTTCTCTGAAGTACATTTCAAAATACCGGTAGTCCCTCCCCACTGCTTCAGCTCTAGCTCAGAGGCAAGTCTCCTCTTTCATCTTCAAACAGCTTCAAAGTTTATTTTGGAAATAAGGGTTTCTTTTCCCAGGGAATTCAAAGAGCTTTTCCGCCTTCTGTGAGGGAAGGAGTGCATGGCTTTCAGGAACACATTTAAAAAGCCGCTGATGTCTTCTTAGTGCCTCCCTGATAGGCCTTGCTGACCTTCAAAAACATTCAATTTTCTTTACCTTTGTTTTTTTGGCTGGCTTTGTTGGACTCCGAGGGAAGGTGCTTGGGGCCTAAGAGGCTGGCTTGCCTGAAATGACATATTACCTAAGAAGTGCTGCCTTTTTTTCTCTACCTATGGATTATTGCAAGATTTTAAAATTAATTTAAGGAAGGAAGGAAGTGGGGGAGAGGGAGAGAGAGGGGGTAAGAAAGGAAAAAAGGAAGAGAGGAAAGAAGGAGGGAGGGGAAGGAAAGAAGAAAGGAGGAAGGAAGGGAGGGAGGGTGGGAGGAAGGAAGGAAGGAAGGGGAAAAGGAAGGAAGGAAAGAAGGAAATGGGGAGGGGAGATAGGAAAGAATAAAGGAAGGAAAGGAAGGAAGGAAGAAAAAGAAGGAAAAAGAAGGAAGAAAAAGAATGCACACCTCGTTTTGTTTTCCATTGGCTGATAATAATCAGAACGTTTTCATCTGGCAGCTGAGCTCTTTTTTCTGTCCTTGCATTCAAACCCTCCCGACACAGGAGCCTGTCTGCTAGGAGGCTGTCCTGTGCTCCGCTCTGACCACGCCCCTCCGCTGTCCTGTACTGGGGTCCTAGGCTGGGCGGGGCGGGTGACTGCCGCCAGTAATGCCCCAGCTCAGCCACTGCGTCCTCCTCCAGGTAAGACTTCTGCCACTTTTGTAACTGGCAATGACGACGTTTGAAGCTCTAAAGAGATGTGATTCATTTTTGGCATTGTCATTGAGGGTGATGAAGGAGAAGAGAGGTTAGAGATTTCCTTGGGATTTTTCATACCGTGCAGAGTACTTTTGTCTCCATAATCTCTGTCATTTGCTGAAAACCTTGGGCTGGGAATAACCGCATCTAAAGAGCCCCACCTCCCATTTTTGTGTGGCTTGTTTGTGTGTGTGTTTAAAGATTTTATTTATTTATTTGATAGAGAGAGATCACAAGTAGGCAGAGAGGCAGGCAGAGAGAGGGGGGAAGCAGGCTTCCCGCCTACCAGAGAGGCTGATGCGGGGCTGGATCCCAAGACCCTGAGATCATGACCTGAGCGGAAGGCAGAGGCTCTAACTCACTGAGCCACCCAGGCGCCCCTGTTTCTGTGTGTTTTTATAGGACTTATTGTCATGCTTCACATGATGTATTGTTTGCTATTTTTTTTATAAACGTGTTTTCTCTCTCCAAATGGATCTTCAGGGCTTTCAAGGCAAGGGTGTCTTTAATGACCCCTAGTGCTCCTTACGTTTCCCTTTTCAGTGATCATCTCTACCTAGTAAGTGCTTGAAAATAATTAATGATATTTTTTTTCTTAATTCAGGATGGATTGTAGATTTGTCATGAAATTCTGCTTCCAAAGGAAATCTGAAAATCGATCAGTGCACGCCCCTTCTTTTTTGTGAGATGATGAAATAAAACGTTTTTCCAAATGTTTAGTTTTGTTTGGGGCCTATCTTTGGAATGGAAAAATATGAGAAGTCATTGAAAACTATTTCAAATAAAGGGAACATATTACAAAATATAGAGATGAATTCCTTCATCTTTCTTCCTTATTTTGTTATAATAGCCCAAATTTCACAATACCTAATATGAGAACTTCTGGAATCAATACTAAGTATAGTTAGAGTATTATCAGTCTGGTATTCAATTCATTAGTTTTCCTCTATTCAAGTTTGGGTTATTGGGAAATGGATTGATGGCTAATTATTTGATATAGGTATAGAATGTTAGATTTGAAAAGAGTTTTAAAAGTCCTATAGTTAAATTCCAGCATTTCCAGATGGAGGAACACAAAAAAGTTGAGAGAGTTGCCCATAATCATACCATGACACAGTTCACATGGGACAAATCCGAAATATATATAGAAAGAAAGGGAGGGGAGGGGAAGGGAAGGAAAGAGAGGCAACTTATATAAATGGAATCAGCCTTGATCATCATTTTCAAAAAGCAGTCTTCTTTGGCCAACAGCCGTGACTTTACCCTTAGGGAGCTAATTTTGTATTTCACTCGTCTTATAAACTCACTGTGTTTGATGGATAGACTTTTGTTTTGGTAGGCCAGATTAGATTTAGGCCAGATTTTGAAGGAGGATGAAATTTTTTGAGAAATAACCAATATGCCTTTCTTTCCCTGTAACATGACCTAATGTTTCCAAGAACTGAATAGATCTGCCAACCACCCAAAACCTGTGTTCCATGCAAACTTATAAACTTAAGTCTATATCCACACTCAAACTTTCAATATATGCTGGTCTATACGTGTGTGTATTCAATTATATTGCATTCTGATCTTTTAGGACATTCAGTTTCTCTTACCTAAACTCTTATAAAGTCTTTGGTATAGAGATAAGTATAAGACATGGTGATTAAAGTTCTAAATAAATGAACTATCACACCTTGATAATTTTGAATCTGTAATGGTGATTTCCACTCAGCAGCAACCACAGGGATAATTCTGGATGGAAGCATAGCGACAATGTGCTAGGCCTCCAGAAGACCAGCATTCTCTCCTGAGTCTATAGCCCTTAAAAAATAATGTCTAGTGTACTAATTTTGGCTCACCTCTCTTTCCATGATAATCTACAACCTGTATCTTAAGGACCTATCATGTGAGAGCCTTGCTGTCATTTCTGGCTGAACTGTGAAGCTGATAGTTATTTTCAATGCACTATAAGAAGATGCCCTCAGTTCAAGGGACCAGTCCATCTACATCTCCACCCTCCTCCCAACCCCCAGACAATACCACAAGAGATCATACTGGGGAAGACTCAGGAGGAGCAAAGCAGGCAACATGTGCAACCTGCCCAGAAGCATACTTCAGGTACCGTAGTTCCAATGGATTACCATCCAGGAGGCAACATCTCTGACCCAGGAATAGAATCTGCAAAAAAGAAGCCAAAGTAGTCAAGAGTTGTTCTACAGAAATGGACCAAAAAAGATATCAGTCCAGATTTTCCAAGGTGATCCATGCTAGATTTTCAAGTTTAAAAAATTCACTTAGTATCTCTCTTCCAAGGGATGAGGAAACAATTAACATCATCATGAATTAAATCAATTATGGCACTCAAAAAAAAAAAAAAGTTATACCTTTGCTTCAAGAAATGGAAGAAGAGTTTGTTTTGAGATAATTCTCTGGATATACATCACAGCCTAGTCACAGATGCCATTAGGAGAGACAGGTTTGAAATGATCTTTGCTCATCTCCATTTTGCTAATAACTTGAGGAAATGAATAAATTTAAAAGAATCAAGGCTTTCATTAAAAGAATGAATTAAAAACATATGTACCCCTAGAAGAATTCTACACCTTGGACAGATCCATGACTGTTTTAGGCATCAATGATTCAAGCAATCCCTGCAGAGAAAGCCAAGGCAATTTGGTTTTAAAATTTGGTGTGGGGTAACTAAACTTGGCTACTCGGTTTAGTCTGAACACTGCGTCTGTAACTAGTTCCTATAAATAAGGATCTTGGGTTACAGAGGAGTCCGGTGATGAAGTATGCTAATACTTTTTAGGAACAAAGCCAATACACCCTATCACTTATGTGTTGTTGTTACCTCCACTAGTGGGAAGATGATGGCAGCTTGGAAGAAGATAAGAAAACAATAGGAATGATTCATGAAAATAAGACTGAATAGTACCCTCAAAAATAGCACAGAAATCAAAAACAGGAAGAGAGAGGTGTTTAAATCCCAAGTGGATGAATAAGAATAGACACTAGTGTTCCATCAGCATAACAATGACATCCTTAACATTTGCTCCAAAGGTGTGGGCGTTGATCCTTTGAAAAAGGCCAAGCACTGTTCAGCAGCTAAAAAGAAGATTCAAATCAATCAACTACCAGTAATGAGTGTATTCAAAGAGAACACTGGAGGTATGGGAGGAATGAATCAAAATGTCTCCAAGGACAGGGTTAAGCTTTCAGGCAAGATGTGGTACTCCAGCTTGATCAATTACATCATAAGTGTGACTCTCACCAATAATGGCAACTGCACAGACTCCTGTCAAGGAGACCTGGATAGATCTGGCTTTCCCAGGGATGTTGCATGTGTCTATTTGTAATACAATATGGAGCCACTAAGACAAGAGAGCAGAGGGAGGTATGCCCAAATAGAAGTTGAGATCAGATATAATATGACATCGCACTGTATAAGTCCTCAAGTTAAGAAAACACAGTATGCCCTCAGTCCTATGCACTCATACACTGGGTGTGAAAAATGTCAAATAGGTGTATACATGCAAAATATTTCCAAGCATATCACAAAAATAGTGTTAGAGATCATGCCAGTATCTTACATGCTGGAATTTCTGAACATTTCATTAATATTATCATTTATTTTGTTATTGTGTGTTTCCCAACAAAATACCATCTTTTGGTTCAGCTCTAGTGGATTGAGTTTGTTTATAAAAAGGCAAACTCCTTTCCTTCTTTCTTTCTTCTTCTTTTTTTTTTTTTTTAAGATTTTACTTATGTATTTGACACAGAGAGAGAGATAGCAAGAGAGGGGACTGTGGGAGAGGGAAAAGCAGGCTTCCTGCTGAGCAGGGAGTCCGATGTGGGGCTCCAAGTAGGACTGCTCAACATGGGGGGCTCAAAGCAGGGCTCAATCCCAGACCCTGGGATCATGACCTGACCCAATGGCAGATGCTTAATCACTGAGCTACCCAGGCACCCACTCCTTTCTTTTCCTTTACCTCCAAATAAACAACTCCAAATTTCTGCAATCTGTGTATTTTAATTCATAGGAAATCCTAATGCCTTCTGTTGATGAAAAACTCTCCGTGCATACTTTCACATTTCTGAGAAGCCTAGGTTTTCTGAATAAAGAATACTTGTAACCTGAGTTAAAGGATTTGAATGGTAAACTCAGAAGTTAGAAGGACTTAAAATACCTATCCACCTCAAAGCCATTTGTTTACATTTCAAGTGTTATACAGTAGGGGGAGCTTGCCTTTTCCCTGCAAAGCATTCCAAAGTTAAAGGATGTCTCTTTACTCTCCCTCCATCCTCTCTCTCTACTTCTCTCACCCTCCACCCAGGGAAGAGGAACAGATTTTACCCCATGTAATCTCTGTGTCTCCTACTTCTGCGATTAGCTTATGGTATCAACCTTCACTGCACACAGGCAAGATCAATCCCTCAGTGTGTTGTCCCATGGGGAATGGGAGCTTGGGAAGCAGTATGGCTAAGGTACTTTGACTCAGAGGTCTGGTGCTTCTCCTATACATGTGTGACCAGCACACTAACTTGTTAGCTTGTAGGTGGGTGTCAGACATGGCATGTCAGACCCTTCACAGTTTTAAACTTCACATTTCCTTTAGTGGTTTTATGTGTGTCACCAACCTTGAACCACACTTTATCCTCAATGGAATTTTTGACTGAGAGGAGAGTAGAACCTTATGAAATTAAGAAATTTGGTAAATTTTAGAGCTCACTGTCCCTTATTGTCAGTTCTCTTAATCAACTTCATCAAATGACAGGTCAAGAATGGTGACCAAGAATATGGAAATGACTTTCTGGGATAAGTAATCATCTAGGCTACTAAAATCTTGGTGAAAGAACTTTAGCTGGAAACCACTGCTGAGACTCACCTCCTCCTTTCTTAACTGCCACGTCCCAGTCAATTCTGTACTCTATGATGTCCAAGTCTTTCCCAGCAAGGCTGCGTCTTACAATAAACTTCTAGTTCCAAGCCAAGTGAAGTAATGTATTTGTCTGGTCTTGCTGTTTGATTAATATTTTATTTTATTTTTTTCCTCCACCTCTCCCTGCTTATGGTCTACTTCCAGCTACAGAACTGTTGATGCTTGGAGATCATACTGTTAGCCCATTTATGCCCAGGCCACAGCAACTTTGACAATAAATCTAGGTCTTAAAAACATGGGAATTTTCTAGTACTAATTTTTGTAAGACTAAAGGGTGGGAGAAATTCTAAATTGAAGACAGAATTATCCCAGAATAATAGATCCTCTCTAGATAGATGGAATCTGATCCAATTCTCCCAGGAACATATCAGGATAGTTTTATTTTATGAGGTAAATGAGTTAGTCCTTTTCTTTCTTTCTTCCTTTCTTCCTCCCTCCCTCCCCCTTCCTTCCTTCTTCCCTCCCTCCCTCCCCCATCTCTTTCTCTCTTTCTTTTCTTTTCTTCCTATTCTTTTTTCCTTTTCCTTCTTTCCTTCCTTCTTCCCTCCCTCCCTCTTTCCCTACCTCTTTCTCTTTCTCTCTTCCTCCCTCTCTTTCTTTCTTTCTTCTTCTTTCCTTCCTCTCTCTCTTTCTCTCTCTCTCTCTTTCTTTCTTTCTTTTTTCTTTTTTTCTTTCTCTAGAATGCACATCACAGATACAAAAGACTAAATTTGTGGAATAGAAAAATTCTGGTTAGGCCAAAGAGGCTCAGAAAGGTACAGTGGACATCTTGGGAGTGAAGACAAAGTCTAAGGGGCACTACCAGAGGAAACAATATTATATAATAATATATAATTATACAATAATATATAATAATTATAATAATATTTTATATAATTATAATATTATATAATAATAAATAATATATAATCATTATATAATAATATATATAATAATATAATATATATATATATGTATATATAGCAGAAAGTGTAGTTTTATCAAAACCTTATTATATGTCTACTATATTAGGCACTACACAAGACACCAGATATTGACAGGTATATAATTAGACAGGCAGGGTCAAGTCTTTATAATTTTTTTTCTTTTTATTGAGGTATAATTCAATACAATAGCATTCATTGTTTTAGAAGGTGAAATTTAGTGATTTTCTACATAGTAACAAGATTGGGTAACCACCAGCACTATGTAATTCCAGAACATTTTACCACCCCCCAAAAAAACTTCACATCCATGTATAAGTACCGTTTTTCTCTACTTCTCTCTACCACCAGGCCCTGGCAACTACTAATCTAATTTTAGTCTTTATAAAATTCTTATTCCAGACATGTTATGTAAGTAGAATTGTGCTATTTGTGGCTTTTTTTTCTAGCTTTTTCCATTCGTCATAAAACTTTGAAGGTTCATTCATGTAGTGACATGAATTAGTACCTCATTCCTTTATATAGCTTAATAATCCCTTGTATGGATAAATTACATTTTATTTATGCATTCATCAATGGATGGAATCTTTGGATTGCTTTTACTTTTCAGATATTATAATTAATACTGCTATATACATCTTTGTGCAAGTTTTTGTGTAAATAGGTTTCAGTTCTCTGGAGTATATAACTAGTAGTAGAATTGCTCCTGTTGTCGGATTATAACTCTATGTTTAACATTTTGAGGAACTGCCAAACTGTGTGTCAAAATGATTGCTATTTTCATTCCCAACAGCAGTGTATGAGAATTCTAATTTCTACACATTCTAGTCAACAGTGAGATATGAAGGGGTATCTCATTATTGTTTTGATTTGCATTTCCCTGATGTCTCATGATATTTAGCACCTTTTCTTCTGTTTATTGGTCATTTGCACATCATCTATGGAGAAATGTCTATTCAAATCATTGCCCATTTTTCAAATGGGTTAGTGCCCATTTACAGTTGAATTGTAAGAGTTCTTTGTATGCTCCTGATATTGACCTTTATCAGATTATGATTTATGAATATTTTCTCTTACTCTGTGGGTTTTCTTTTCATTTTCTTGATAGTGCTCTTTGAATCACAAAAGTTTTTAATTTTAATAAAGTCCAATTTATCTATTTGTATTTGGTTGCTTGAGCTTTAAGTATCCTATTGGAGAAACCACTGGTTAATCCAAGATTTCATAAAGTTACCTTGTTTGGGGTTCATCAGGGCGTCTGATTATGAGTGTAGAGAAAAACAGCACAAAGACTATGAATTGTGCAGTTTCAACATACTCTACCAGCCTCTCTAATCTTTGAACAGCCTCGAAAATAATGTGTCTTTTCTTAACCAAATCATCAATATCACATCATGAGCCAAACTACTTTTAATTGTACATGTAAATCCTTAAGAGGATAGGATGAATGGAGGTTCTGTCTTAGTAAGTAGAGAAGCTCCAAACTTCTCACAGCTAATGTGCATCAATTCTACATAATTGTTAAGATTTGCTTTTGGACTAAAATTCTTACAGTCATACAAGGAAAGGCAGCCCTTTCAGTCATGGTACTTCTAGGTTGTTGACTTAGAAAAGACCTTATCTTGAACTCTGGGACTGTGGACACAGGAATGTTTGATTGGAAAGCGGCCTGATGGTATTTCTCTCTCAACCTTTTCTTTTTTCAGTGACAATTTTCAGGCAGCAGGTCAGAATGCAGGAGAGAGATGAATTCCATCATATAAATAAGCGGTAGTGAAATCTGAAATTTGGTTTGTATCTTGGAAAGAATCAGCCTTTTTTTCCAGTTAGCTAGCAATCTGTTAGGGTGAAGTAAAATGCTAGAAAAGAAGAGGCCATGCGTGATTGGTCTGGATTTTTTTTTTTTTTTTTTTTTACAGATAAACGTATGCTTTACTTTAACTTTCTGTGGTGAAAGAATATAGGTCCAGAATATATGGGATCACCTGGGCCAGTTGTAAATGGTGTATGAAATGAAAAATGCTCAGGGGCATGGCTGTGCAAACACTGTCATGCTAGGCCATTCAGAGCTGTGTTAAGCTTAAACAAAGCAGAAAGATCGAGGATTTTCAAGGCAAAAAGGACTGTTAAGAGGTAGGCCTGTGGATATGAATGCGCACACGTAAACATACAGAGAATAAAAAACTTCTTAAAGATGATTTTAAAAATTTTCATTCACAGAAACAATTATTGGAATATATTTTCTTCCAGAATAGTTTCTTCCACACTTCTCATCATCATTTACTAAAAGCATACGGGAAATATTGGTAGTTTCCAAGACCTAAAGTATAGTTTTGATATATTGATTGACAAAGGAAACTAAAACTAAAACAAAAATTAAACAAAAAGGTGCAATTGTGTAATGTTTATCTACATTAGTTGACGAGAAAGTAGTGTTAATTCAGCCCAACACAAGTTTCATAATGCAAGTTTCCTAAATGCAAGTTTCCAAAAAGCTTCCAGGTCACTTATCGATGGCCCACTTGGCCCTATACATCAGGTTGGTCCGAAAGCATGCTGTGTAAGAGTAGGAATAGGTCAACAGGAGCCTGACAATTTTTGAGGCATGCCTATGCCTGACTTTGAGGCTAACTCCCAATCATCCTTTCCATCTAGGAGTTGAATTCTCCCAGTGGAGTGTCATTCTCAGTTGAAAATTGCACTAAGTCAAGTGTCTCTGGGGCAAAATTCTGCCATACCTCGAGAAGTGTTGGGCCATTCTCAGGATAGCCCAGAAGCCATTTCCTTTGTATATGATGGCTCCTTGAACTGTGTAATTTGAACAATGAATTCCCTGCATAGAACACTCTCTACAACTCCCATCAATTCCTAATTTATCCATAAAAGTCAATGATAGATAGTATTGCTCAGCAAATATTCTATCTACATTTCTCAGCCCCTGCTACAGTTAGGAGAGGAACACGTGATTAGCTCCAGTCACTGGACAGTGAGAATAAGTATGTAAAAACTGGTACACCACCTCTATGCTTTCTCTTCCCTGGACCCTGAAAGCCGTATTTCCCAGATGGTGTAGCTACATGATGGTAGTCTCTACACTGATTCTGTGTGGATGTTAGATTTATAATGTTAGATTTGTAGTGTGAGTGTGAAATAAGCTTTGTCAAGTTAGCCCCGTGAGATCTGGGGGTTAATGTGGGAATAGCCCACCTGCCTATTAAAATCTGAACAGTCATTTGCAGATACTTCGCAAACAAATATATAAATTTGAAATACCATTTGAAGGGGGGGGAAACTCATCCACTTGTCATTCATGTCAGTAATCGCATCTTTTAATAAAGGAAGTAGCCTAGCAAAATACTGAGAGGGTTGTGACATTGTTAAATTAATGTTTGCTAAGTAGAGCTCCAGAGTGTCAGATGGTGAGTCATGGTTCAACAAAAGACCATAAGAAAATTGAAGTAGAGACGTTTATTAGCACAGTCTAATTACTTCCTTCAAGAATTGAGGCCTGTCTTGCAGGGGCACTTGGGGAGATCAAGGCAGGATGCAGGCAGGGAGAATAGCACAACCCCAGGCATATATCTTTATTAGGGTCCCTGGATGGAGTGCTTTGAGATTCCCAACTTAAGGCCAGATTAATGAATCCCAAACAAAAAGAGCAAGTTTTATTTTTTATTTTTATTTATTTTTTTTTAAAGATTTTATTTATTTATTTGACAGACAGAGATCACAAGTAGGCAGAGAGGCAGGCAGAGAGAGAGAGAGGAGGAAGCAGGCTCCCTGCTGAGCAGAGAGCCCCATGCGGGGCTCGATCCCAGGACCCTGAGATCACGACCTGAGCTGAAGGCAGAGGCTTTAACCCACTGAGCCACCCAGGCGCCCCATAAAGAGCAAGTTTTAATAATCACTTTGATTTATGGTAAATATATTGCAGTGTGTATGTTATATATATATCACACTGTACACTTTAAATATATACAATTGTATTTGTCAGTTACTCCTGCCACCACTGTTGTAGTTTGAAATCTTAGTATCTTTTGCTTTGTTGATATTATTCCCTTGGTCTGAAATTTTCTTTTTCTCCTTGTTGAAATACTACTTATTAAGCAAGCACCAATTTGATATCATGTCCTTTTTTAAAAAATTTCCTAATTCCAGCTTTTTCTCCAGTAATATTTTAATATTTTTCTTGTGTGTTGTAGTTGGACTGTAGTCAAATCAGCAGTGTTTATGTGCTAACACCTATAAGTTAGTGGTATACATGTCTATTTGCCTTGTGAACTATCTCAAAGCCAGAAAACTTTGTGTTATTGAGGAACTGTTATCTATTATTTATCTTAATATAATTCTGTAGGATCCGGAGAGTGTATGTATGCATGTAAGTTAATTTTAACCTGAACCCAGGGGCAGTTACTTAATATTTGAAGTATCTTATTCAACAATTCACCTTCCTAAGACACCTATGGAAAATTTCCAAGCCATTATCTAAATTTGCACAAGAAGGTACAAAATTTGTATAATTTGGGTTTAGAATTAAATTTACTTTTTAAAATGACAAATGTTGAAGACACAAGATTAGCTAAAGATTTAGACAAACTTTTCTGTTGTTAATTGCAAATAAGATACAGGTTAACTTACAAACTGAATACCTTTGGAGCAACACCATAAATATAGACCTCTACTTGATAATGTACCACTTCATTTAGTGGAAAATTCTGAGCCTGATATATCTAGAAACTTGGCTGTTTCTTCCATCAGGATATCACTGCATTTGAGTTGGAGTGAATTTTTCATGCAAGTACTTGTCATTGAATGAAAAAACATTAGCAGGGATTGCACAAAGCTTAGCTTCCAAAAGTAGCCAGTTTTGTTCTTGAGGATAATAAATAATTATCTGCGTAACAAAACGTGGACCAAGCATTACATTCACTTGACGATCCTACTTGGTCAAAGACACATAGGTCCCTCCTTACTCTCCAAAACACTGACTATCCATAAACACATAAGAGAACTTACTGATTTTTTTTTTAAGATTTTATTTATTTATTTGACAGACAGAGATCACAAGTAGGCAGAGACGCAGGCAGAGAGGGAGAGGAAGGGAAGCAGGCTCCCTGCTGAGCAGAGAGCCCGACGCGGGGCTCGATCCCAGGACCCTGGGATCATGACCTGAGCTGAAGGCAGCGGCTTTAACCCACTGAGCCACCCAGGCGCCCCAAGAGAACTTACTGATTTTGACCAGCCAACATAGCTTAGCTCTGTTTACAACAGGAATCAATAGAGACTTACAAATTAATTTGTGTATGTGTGTGCTTGTGTGCATGCTTCAGAATTGTCATTTAATAGCTGTATGACTTTAGGCACATCATTTTTTTTCCTCTAACATTTTTCCCATTTTTTTTTTTTTTTTAAGCCAGGGTAAGAACATAGCAGGGGACTTAACCTTCTTCTTCTTCGTCTTCTTCTTCTTCCTTCCTTCCTTTCTTCTTCTTCTTCTTCTTCTTCTAAGATTTTATTTATTTATTTGACAGAGAGAGAGGCAGCAAGAGAGGGAACGCAAGCAGGGGGAGGGGGAGAGGGAGAAGTAGGCTTCCTGCTGAGCAGAGAACCCAATTGTTGGGCTTGATCCCAGGACCCTGGGACCAGGGACTGAGCCAAAGGCAGAGGATTGATGACTGAGCCATCTGGGCACCCAGAGACTTACCCTCTTAACAAATTTGTAAGCAGTGTAGTTAACCAAAGGCATAATGTTGCACAGCCGACTTCTAGAACTTATTCACTTTGATTAACTGAAACTTTATATCTGTGTTTCCCCCCTCCCTCAGCTCCTGGTGACCACCATTCTACTCTCTGATCCTCTGAGTTTGACCATTTCAGATACCTCATGTATTATCAGTTCTTCTGTGTCTGACTTACTTCCCTTAACATCACATCCCACAAATTCATCCATCTTGTTGTATATATCAGACTCCCCTTCTCTTTTTAAGGCTGAGTAAAGCCCATTGTACATATATACCATATTCCACCCACCACACACTTTTATTGAGAAATAATTGACATGAATCATTGTACAAGTTTAAGACATTTAGTATGATCGCTTAATTTACATATTCTATGAAATGGTCACAGTAGGTTCAGCTAACTTCCATCATTTTGAATAGATAGGATAAAAAGAAAAGAAGAAAAGAAAAAAAACAAGCTTGCAATGAGAATTTTTAGGATTTACTCTTAACAACTTTTCTACAGTGTTAGCTGTAGTCACCACATTGCACATTACATCCCAAGTATTTATGCAGCATGTAACTGGAAATTTGTACCTTATGACCACCCTCCTCTCCAACTACTCCTTCCCCAGCACCCACCTCTGGTAACCACAAGTCTGATCTCTTTTTCTATGAGTTTGGTGGGATTTCTTTTTGTTTTGTTTAGATTCCAAAAATAAGTAAGATTATACAGTATTTGTCTTTTACTCACTGACTTACTTCACTTACATAATGCCCTCAAGGTCCATCCATATTGTCACAAGTGGTAAGATTTCCTCATTTTTTTCTGGCTGAATAATATTCCACTGTGTATTATTATATTATAAATAACATTATATATCATATATAGCATATATAATACATATGTGTATATTATTTATCATATATATACACGGAGCTTTATTCATCAAATGATGGATACTTATGTTGTTTTTGTGTTTTGGCTATTATAAGTAATGCTGTCATAAATGTGGGGGTGCAGGGGCGCCTGGGTGGCTCGGTGGGTTGAAGCCTCTTCCTTCAGCTTGGGTCATGATCCCGGGGTCCTGGGATCGGGCCCCACATCGGGCTCTCTGCTCAGTGGGGAGCCTGCTTCCCCCCCTTCTTTCTCTGCCTGCCTCTGCCTACTTGTGATCTCTGTCTGTCAAATAAATAAATAAAATCTTTAAAAAAAAATGTGGGGGTGCAGATATCTTTTAGAGTTACTGTTTTTGTTCTTTTTGGATATATTTCCAGAAGGAGAATTACTGGATTATATGGTATTACTATTTTTAATTTTTTGAGGAATCTCCATCTTGTTTTCCACAGTGGCTGCACCAGTTTGCATTCCCACCAACAATATACAAGGTTCCTGTTTCTTCACATCCACACAAGCATTTGTTATCTCTTATCTTTTTGATGATGGCGTTTTAACAGGCATGAGATGACATCTTACTGCGGCTTTAATTTGCATTTGCCTAGTGACTAGTGATATCGAACATCTTTTCATGAACCTGTTGGCCTTTCATAAATCTTTGGAAAACATGTCTGTTGAGGTTTTTTTCCCATTTTTAATTGTTATTTGTTTAGTTTTTGCTATTGAGTAGCCTGAATTCTTTATATATTTTGGATACTAACCATTTATTGATATATATGGTTTGCAATTTTTTTTCCAGTTTATAGTTTATTTTTTCACTTTGTTGATAGTTTCTTTTATTCTGTTTATGGTTTCTTTTTAGTTTGATGTAGTTCCACTTGTTTATTTTTTATTTCATTGCTTGTGGTTTAGGTATTATACCCCAAAATTCATTACCTTGACCCATGTCAAGGAGATTTATTCCCATGTTTTCTTCTAGGAGGTTTGTAGTTCTTACAAATAAATCTTAAGCAAATATGGTATCACATGACCCTATTTTTGTACACATATTTTTCCCCCTCTCAGAACTGTCCTAACATCCTTTGTTCTGTTGGCTACTGGAGACAACATTCATATGTTACCTACTGTGAGATGACATTCCTGACTTCAATTACACTCCAGCCTCTTCTATCTGCTCCTATATAACTGCACTCATTTGCATCATCGAACTCACCACCTTCTATTAGAACTCTCATTTATTCTTTTCAATCACCAACTATCTTTATTTAATGAAAAGTACTGTGTCTTGTTCATAACTCAACAACAGGACCTCACCAGTATCTGACACACATTGGGTATTTAGCAAATACTCGTTGGAAATTAGATGATGCAATATTTCTTTTCCAAATTAAAAAAGAAAAAACTTGGAGAATAAAGGCCATTCTAAGTAATGTACATGCTCAAGATACATTTTTTTTTTTTATAGCTTTCATCTTTCAGTATGTATAACTCATCTGTTTTCTTAAACTATTTTTCTGGCTAATCCTTTCAAAGTTATAAATTGTGTTTTGTAAATAATCAGTTTCAATTTCATGGTTTTACCTGATATAATTAAATTGAAAAGGTTTCACTTCAGTGACACTAATTTTCTGGTCCTGCTTTGTCTATTGATAAGAATTAATTCGAGAAATACCCCCACATTGGTATAGGAAGTGGTAATTTGCCACATCCATCATTTTCTGTCTCCTGTGGAGCACAGTTGCCAGGGTTTCTGAATTAATATGATGAAATTGAAGGCAACTGTAATTACAATAGTTTTATCTCTTCCTCCATCATTCTTCATCCACATTGTTCCATTGAACTATATGAGAAAAGGAAAGCCTACTTATCTTCTTGTGTTATTATTTGCTATCAAATTGATTCATTATGTTTCTCCTTTGTTCCTAATTATAGTTTCCCACCTTCCCCATCTGCAAAAGTAGAAACAATATGTCTTTGGCTCCTTGACATCTTTTATTTCCATGCAGTGTAGAGCTGTGTATAGCATGTAGGTTATCAATCAATGCATAATGAGTGAGCACCTACAAAATGCAGAACATACTGAAGAATTTAATAACAGGAAAATGAGATATTTGATATCAGGGAAGTGAAAGTCCAGTTGGGATCATGAGGCATGGATTAAAAGCCAATAAAATAAATACATACATACATACATACATACATACATAAATAGTGGAGATCAAATATTAAGGATAAGGTTTAAGATCCTTTTCAGGATCCAGGGAGGTTTCGGGGGAGAAAGGAATTTCAGAAAAGGGAATTTGATGAAGGGGCTAAGTGCAAAGGATTGCAGGCAGAGGTGAAGGAGTGTCATGGAGAAGAGGGGAATGTTAGGAATGAGAAAGGCATATTCTAAGAGGAGTGAAAACCTGGCTCTTTAGAATAAAGGGTTTGTGTAGATGCATGATAAGAGATAGGGTTGTGTAAGTTTGGCCTGAGGCCAGCTACAGAGAGTAATGTGAGATTGGAGACACTGATGGCTTTTGAATAGGGAATTGACTGGAAGAAAAGGATGTTTGAAGCAAATTAGTGTTCCCCTTATCCTCATTCGGTTTTCTAAAGTTCTCTTCTAATGTTATCAATATTATTGAACTATAATTTATGTAAAATTAACTGCGCCCATCTAATGCATACACTTATTGAGTTTTGGCCAATGTATATGCTATGTACTCACACAACAATCAACATATGTAATATTTCCATTACCCCCAGATTTCTCACATTCATCTTTTTAATCGACATCTACTTCTCACCTCTATAGATTTGTTTTCTCTTTTCCAAGTTATTTACCTCAAATTTTTCTTGGATAATTCCTGAGGAATATTTGACTGTTTTTATTTTTAACAAAAGCAAAAAACAAATAAAATTTTAATCTAATAGCAAGGGATGACAGTATGTTTAGGTGGAGTGTGACTGATAACATAGTGCCATGCTAGAGATCATATTGTATAATTCACCATAAAATGAAACCCTGGTTAAATTGGCTCATGTCTTTGTTTTATTTAGGTATTAATAGAAAGTAATACTGTGGGAAGCCTGGATGGCTCAGTCCTTAAGCGTCTGCCTTTGGCTGGGGTCATGATCCCAGGGTCATGGGATGGAACCCTGCATTGGGCTCCTTGCTCAGCGGGGAACCTGCTGCTCCCTCTCTCACTCCCACTGCTTGTGTTCCCTCTCTCACTGTGTCTCTCTCTGCCAAATAAATAAAATCTTAAAAAATAATAATAATAATAATGTTAAAAATGTGGCTAGTAAATGAGAAAAAAAGTTGGAAACTGAAACACTGCTGTCTTCTATGGACATTTAATTAAACATTTATTTCAAATTTTCCATTTTCTTCATATTTTTGTACCAAAGTGTTTATTTTGCATTTTAATTATTTTCATAATTAATTTAAATCTTTGCAGAGTTTATGCACTGAACTTATAAAATGTTTAGCATTCCTAAAGTTTCTAGACATTGGAAAACAGATTCTTAGTAGATAACTTGATTCCTTCAATTCTTCTTAATCTAGTTAATGCCCTTGTAATATATACATGGCAATTCTCTCTACTCATAAGACTTATGAACATCTCTGTTCTAAGGAAACAACTTTTAGATTTCCGTTCATTTCTAGCATTAGGAAAAAAAAGCTGGAATGCTTCATTTTATAGTACAACAAAATTCCTATCTTAGTGACTGGAGGAAAAAGAACAGTAAGATATAGCCATAATAATGAAACCCATCTAAAAAAACTTTGTCACATATTAAAAAACAAAATTTAGTGGTAGAGTATAACATGAAAGTTATTCTAGGTATGAATTTAAAGAGTATAAAGCAAAGCATGAAAACAAAATTAGCTCATGGTCCATTTATTTATCAACTCATTCAACAAACATCTGGTAATAACGTGTTGCGGGGGCTAAAGTAGAGAACAAGAACAAAATGGACCCAACTGTCACCCTTATGAAAGGTAAATTCTTTTTTTTTTTTTTAATTTTTAAATTTTTTTTTATAAACATATAATGTATTATTAGCCCCAGGGGTACAGGTCTGTGAATCACCAGATTTACACACTTCACAGCACTCATCATAGCACATACCCTCCCCAATGTCCATAACCCCACCCCCCTCTCCCTACCCCCTCCCTCCAGCCACCCTCAGTTTGTTTTGTGAGATTAAGAGTCTCTTATGGTTTGTCTCCCTCCTGATCCCATTTTGTTTCATTTATTCTTTTCCTACCCCCAACTCCCCCACGTTGCATTTCCACTTCCTCTTATCAGGGAGATCACATGATAGTTGTCTGAAAGGTAAATTCTTATGGGGAAAAATGAGTAAGAGGAAATTAGGGAAATATGTGCTACAGCTGGTTGACAAGAATGGGGAATCAAGAAGAGATATAGAGTAGAAGTTTAAAAAGGGATTGAGGTTATGGGTTTTAAAGAATGATCACAGAGGAAGTATTGTAATAGTGATATTTAGGCAAAGGCCTGCAGAAGGTAAGTCAAGCTGATACCTGGGGAAGAAACTTCCAGAAGTCAATATACTGAGTGAGAAGTTTTTGGTTTGTTCTAGAATGATTGAGGATGCCAGTGTGGCTTGATGACTGTAGTGTTATGTCAGACTTAGTCTCAAAGTGACATATAATTCTTATATTTTGGATCCATTTCCTGAAGCCTTTACTTTGCCCCTATTTATTGGTTTGTGTCTCTTTGTTTTTTACCAATCACTTAATTTTTTTCTCACATTATTAACAAGTCTTTAACCATTTTAGTCAATGCAGAATACATTATTTTGGATATATCATGGTTTATTTAAACATTACTTTTTGTGCACATTTATTTATCATCATAAATCAGTGTAAGTATTACTGCAATGAGCTTCTTTACATATAGATTTTTGTTAATATTTCTGATTATTTCCTTAACCACAGTGGCCAATGAGTCGTAGGTGACAACAGAATTGAGAAATGATTTCCTATGAATAAGTATCGCAATTTCCTCCTAGAAATACTAGGGTACCTAGAGAGAGAGAATAAGTAGAGGTATCCTTAAATCATGAAGTCTAACTAGGTTATTTTCCCTCAAGAAGAAGAAATATTACACTATATCATTAGTGTAAGCAAATTGACATTGAAGAAATCAGAATTTGGGGCTCAGGCTGGCTCAGTAGGTTAAGTGTCATAGTGTTCATACTCAAACTCCCATGGTCCTGGAGTTCTAGGATCAAGCCCCACATTGGTCTCCCTGCTGAACAGAGGGCCTTCTTCTCCTTCCCCTCACCCCACTCATTGTCACTCTCTCTCATTCTCTCTCTTGCTCTCTCTCTTTAAAATAAATAAATAAAATCTTTTTAAAAAGAAAGAAATCAGAATTTGTTTGAGCAAATGTTTTCTTAGATTATAGAGGCCAAAAAACTATCACTAATGCAAAATACAAACAATGAATAAAATATATCCATGAGTTATTGTTTAGTCAATAAGTTGTGAGGGAAGAACAAGTAAATACTTAACTTGTGGGCTATACATTTCCTTTAGTGCATTATGAAAGGAAAAAAAGAAGAAGAAAGGAAGAAAGAGGGGGAGACAGTGAGAGAGGGAGGGAAACAGGAAGGAAGGGAGAAATAAAGAAAAGAGGTAGGAAGGGAATATCAGGCTTCAAAGTCAATTTTGGGGAATGGGGGTCTAAAATCTGACCTGCTCACCATCACCAAAGCCCAGATACTCAAACTCCCACTATTCCCCCATTGATAAGATATAGAGAAAATGGAAAATTTGAAACATATGATAATCACTAGAGACCATTAGATAGAGAAGATGGACAATAAAACATAAATAGCAATTATTTGAGGTCTGGACAGAGATGGTCCATACCTCAGCTCTCTCCAGCTTGGAGGATGTGATCATATTTAATTACACAAGAGAGCTCAATGTTACCTTTCAACAACTTGTAGTCAAGAATTATGGAAGGATGTGCTTCTTGGTGAACCCCCTAAATTACAGAGTTACAGAGCTGTCTTATTCAGATTGACTCATAAATTGCTGTAACAATGATTGCAAGATAGGAGTTCACACCTTTTGATAGGCTCCTAACAACTGGAGTTTCTCCTGAACTTTTAGAAGGTGGTGGCTGTCATGGCTACAGCCAAAGATCTTAAGATCTCTTGAATAGACAATTAGCTCTAAAGGCAAGGATATTTTATATCTTGCTTTTCAGTAAAATCATGGTAATGAAATTCTCATTTTACTGGTTTCAATTAAACTGATGCCCCTATTATTTCTCTTTAAAATAAAGCAGGGAAACCATGACCCGAATTAAAAAATGTTGATGAATGGAGAGAGAAAGATAGCTGGATGGGAAAGTCATAGTGTTCTAAATAGCACTAAAACAATAAAAAGTTTTTATTGGATTATAGGAAAGCAACATATCACATAGTCGGCTAGTGGAAAACCTGGATCAGTCTGTCTGGGGTATTAGTATAAACCTTCTTAACGGAGAAAGACACTTTTACCTAAAGGGCTTGTAAAAATGGATGAAGGTCTTAAAAAGCATCTGGTGACTCAGCTCCTCAGAACTGCTGATGTAGTTTTCTACATCCTGAAGCCCAGTCTAGACATGATACAAAGTCACTGAGAAGGCAGTTTCTAAAATACTCACTCGGTAAGTCCTGGTGAAGAAAAACTTTGTGTGGTAGAGTTGAATGAGAAAGCCAGGTAAATCCGAGTATGAATTCCATTTCTCTACCTTCCAATAGCCATGATATAGATTAAAAAAAATCAACCTCATGAATTCTCATCTTTAGTATTGAATTGCTGATCTCCATAATGTAGAATTGTGGTCGAGTTGTGTGGGAACATTTGAGTGTAAAAAGCTCATCATCCAATGACTGTACAGAACACTCATAACACGGTAGCTCTCTCTCTCATTCTTCCTTCCCAATCCAGAAATATTATAATGCCTCAAAGTTTTTCTGTTTAATTATCCTCCATAGCATAGATTCTCAAGTTTTGCTGTGATCTTATATAAAATCACCTGAGAACGTTTTTTGAAGCATACCTTTCTCAGAGTCTACCCTCAGGGATTTTGATTCAGGAGGTCTTGAATGTAGCACGAACCTGCATTTTGTCAAGTCCTTCCTGTGACTTTAATGGCCCCTTGAAGACACTAATATTTGTCTTCCTTGGTCTATATATGGTGCATTTCCTTTGTATTATTGAATAATTAACTGTATTATCCCCAATTACTGAAAAATTTTTTTCTAAATTCATAGTTTTACTTTGTTTCTTTCTGCTCATGCATTTATTGACACAGCTCTTGATTTTATTATTTCTGTCAAAATCATCCATGAACTTTTAGCTTTTGATGCCTTATACTAACCAGGAAAGGTATTTATGGTCTTTATTTTTCAGCCAAGGAAACCGGATGAATCAATAGCTAGCGCTCATAATTTAGAAGAAAGAGTTAAAACTGAGATCTATGAGACACTCCTTAAATATTCAAACTTACAAAGAAAAATCTTAACTTAAAATAAAATATCTGTAAGTCACTTTCCTAACACTTTATGTGAGAGCTGAAGTGGTCTTGGGCATTGAACATGGCTTAGAAGAAATGTCAACATGTAGGACATATTTTAATTTGGAATCAATCTCACAGAATTATAGCAAATACAAAGATCAGTAAATCAGACCACACAAGAAAATGAATAGCCAAGGACTGATGACGTTTCTCCAATAGAAAGAGATTTTTTTTTTGAAGTGTAGTATCTTGGATTGAGCTGATACATTGTGATAAGAAGCAAATGTAAAGTACAATATATAAACTCAACTAATATAGATCCAGCAATAACTTGATTCATCCAAGAAAATTTTGAGGCAAGTATTGATTTGTTAGTAGGATTTTATTTTTTTATTTTTTTATTTTTTCAGCATAACAGTATTCATTATTTTTGCACCACACCCAGTGCTCCATGCAATCCGTGCCTCTACAATACCCACCACCTGGTGCCCCCAACCTCCCACCCCCCACCCCTTCAAAATTCTCAGATCGTTTTTCAGAGTCCATAGTCTCTCATGGTTCACCTCCCCTTCCAATTTCCCTCAACTCCCTTCTCCTCTCCATCTCCCCTTGTCCTCCATGCTATTTGTTATGCTCCACAAATAAGTGAAACCATATGATAATTGACTCTTTCCGCTTGACTTATTTCACTCAGCATAATCTCTTCCAGTCCCGTCCATGTTGCTACAAAACTTGGGTATTCATCCTTTCTTTTTTTTTTTTTTTTTACAGCTTTATAAACATATATTTTTATCCCCAGGGGTACATGTCTGCGAATCGCCAGGTTTACACACTTCACAACACTCAACATAGCACATACCCTCCCCAATATCCATAACCCCACCCCCTCTCCCAACCCCCTCCCCCCATCAACCCTCAGTTTGTTTTGTGAGATTAAGAGTCACTTATGGTTTGTCTCCCTCCCAATCCCATCTTGTTTCATTTACTCTTCTCCTACCCCCTCGACCCCCCCATGTTGTATCTCCTCTCCCTCATATCAGGGAGATCATATGATAGTTGTCTTTCTCCGATTGACTTATTTCGCTAAGCATGATACCCTCTAGTTCCATCCATGTCGTCGCAAATGGCAAGATTTCATTTCTTTTGATGGCTGCATAGTATTCCATTGTGTATATATACCACATCTTCTTTATCCATTCGTCTGTTGATGGACATCTAGGTTCTTTCCATAGTTTGGCTATTGTAGACATTGCTGCTATAAACATTCGGGTGCATGTGCCCCTTCGGATCACTATGTTTGTATCTTTAGGGTAAATACCCAGTAGTGCAATTGCAGGGTCATAGGGTAGTTCTATTTTCAACATTTTGAGGAACCTCCATGCTGTTTTCCAGAGTGGTTGCACCAGCTTGCATTCCCACCAACAGTGTAGGAGGGTTCCCCTTTCTCCGCATCCTCGCCAGCATCTGTCATTTCCTGACTTGTTAATTTTAGCCATTCTGACTGGTGAGAGGTGATATCTCATTGTGGTTTTGATTTGTATTTCCCTGATGCCGAGTGATATGGAGCACTTTTTCATGTGTCTGTTGGCCATCTGGATGTCTTCTTTGCAGAAATGTCTGTTCATGTCCTCTGCCCATTTCTTGATTGGATTACTTGTTCTTTGGCTGTTGAGTTTGCTAAGTTCTTTATAGATTTTGGACACTAGCCCTTTATCTGATATGTCATTTGCAAATATCTTCTCCCATTCTGTCAGTTGTCTTTTGGTTTTGTTAACTGTTTCCTTTGCTGTGCAAAAGCTTTTGATCTTGATAAAATCCCAAAAGTTCATTTTTGCCCTTGCTTCCCTTGCCTTTGGTGATGTTCCTAGGAAGATGTTGCTGCGGCTGACGTCGAAGAGGTTGCTGCCTGTGTTCTCCTCGAGGATTTTGATGGATTCCTTTCTCACATTGAGATCCTTCATCCATTTTGAGTCTATTTTCGTGTGTGGTGTAAGGAAATGATCCAATTTCATTTTTCTGCATGTGGCTGTCCAATTTTCCCAACACCATTTATTGAAGAGGCTGTCTTTGTTCCATTGGACATTCTTTCCTGCTTTGTCGAAGATGAGTTGACCATAGAGTTGAGGGTCCATTTCTGGGCTCTCTATTCTGTTCCATTGATCTATGTGTCTGTTTTTGTGCCAGTACCATGCTGTCTTGATGATGACAGCTTTGTAATAGAGCTTGAAGTCCGGAATTGTGATGCCACCAACTTTGGCTTTCTTTTTCAATATTCCTTTGGCTATTCGAGGTCTTTTCTGGTTCCATATAAATTTTAGGATTATTTGTTCCATTTCTTTGAAAAAAATGGATGGTACTTTGATAGGAATTGCATTAAATGTGTAGATTGCTTTAGGTAGCATAGACATTTTCACAATATTTTTTCTTCCAATCCAGGAGCATGGAACATTTTTCCATTTCTTTGTGTCTTCCTCAATTTCTTTCATGAGTACTTTATAGTTTTCTGAGTATAGATTCTTAGTCTCTTTGGTTAGGTTTATTCCTAGGTATCTTATAGTTTTGGGTGCAATTGTAAATGGGATGGACTCCTTAATTTCTCTTTCTTCTGTCTGGTTGTTGGTGTAGAGAAACGCAACTGATTTCTGTGCATTGATTTTATATCCTGACACTTTACTGAATTCCTGTACAAGTTCTAGCAGTTTTGGAGTGGAGTCTTTTGGGTTTTCCACATAGAGTATCATATCATCTGCAAAGAGTGATAGTTTGACTTCTTCTTTGCCGATTTGGATGCCTTTAATTTCCTTTTGTTGTCTGATTGCTGAGGCTAGGACTTCTAGTACTATGTTGAATAGCAGTGGTGATAACGGACATCCCTGCCGTGTTCCTGACCTTAGCGGAAAAGCTTTCAGTTTTTCTCCATTGAGAATGATATTTGCGGTGGGTTTTTCATAGATGGCTTTGATAATATTGAGGTATGTGCCGTCTATCCCTACACTTTGAAGAGTTTTGATCAGGAAGGGATGCTGTACTTTGTCAAATGCTTTTTCAGCATCTATGGAGAGTATCATATGGTTCTTGTTCTTTCTTTTATTAATGTGTTGTATCACATTGATTGATTTGCGGATGTTGAACCAGCCTTGCAGCCCTGGAATAAATCCCACTTGGTCGTGGTGAATAATCCTTTTAACGTACTGTTGAATCCTATTGGCTAGTATTTTGGCGAGAATTTTTGCATCTGTGTTCATCAAGGATATTGGTCTGTAGTTCTCTTTTTTGTTGGGATCCTTGTCTGGTTTTGGGATCAAGGTGATGCTGGCCTCATAAAATGAGTTTGGAAGTTTTCCTTCTATTGCTATTTTTTGGAACAGTTTCAGGAGAATAGGAATTAGTTCTTCTTTAAATGTTTGGTAGAATTCCCCCGGGAAGCCGTCTGGCCCTGGGCTTTTGTTTGTTTGGAGATTTTTGATGACTGTTTCAATCTCCTTACTGGTTATGGGTCTGTTCAGGCTTTCTATTTCTTCCTGGTTCAGTTGTGGTAGTTTATATGTCTCTAGGAATGCATCCATTTCTTCCAGATTGTCAAATTTGTTGGCGTAGAGTTGCTCATAGTATGTTCTTATAATTGTCTGTATTTCTTTGGTGTTTGTTGTGATCTCTCCTCTTTCATTCATGATTTTATTTATTTGGGTCCTTTCTCTTTTCTTTTTGATAAGTCTGGCCAGGGGTTTATCAATCTTATTAATTCTTTCAAAGAACCAGCTCCTAGTTTCGTTGATTTGTTCTATTGTTTTTTTGGTTTCTATTTCATTGATTTCTGCTCTGATCTTTATGATTTCTCTTCTCCTGCTGGGTTTAGGATTTCTTTCTTGTTCTTTCTCCAGCTCCTTTAGGTGTAGGGTTAGGTTGTGTACCTGAGACCTTTCTTGTTTCTTGAGAAAGGCTTGTACCGCTATATATTTTCCTCTCAGGACTGCCTTTGTTGTGTCCCACAGATTCTGAACTGTTGTGTTTTCATTATCATTTGTTTCCATAATTTTTTTCAATTCTTCTTTGATTTCCTGGTTGACCCATTCATTCTTTAGAAGGATGCTGTTTAGTCTCCATGTATTTGGGTTCTTTCCAAATTTCCTCTTGTTATTGAGTTCTAGCTTTAAAGCATTGTTGTCTGAAAATATGCAGGGAATGATCCCAATCTTTTGATACCGGTTGAGACTTGATTTAGGACCAAGAATGTGATCTATTCTGGAGAATGTTCCATGTGCACTAGAGAAGAATGTGTATTCTGTTGCTTTGGGATGCAATGTTCTGAATATATCTGTGATGTCCATCTGGTCCAGTGTGTCATTTAAGGCCTTGATTTCCTTGTTGATCTTTTGCTTGGATGATCTGTCCATTTCAGTGAGGGGAGTGTTAAAATCCCCTACTATTATTGTATTCTTGTCGATGTGTTTCTTTGATTTTGTTATTAATTGGTTTATATAGTTGGCTGCTCCCACGTTAGGGGCATAGATATTTAAAATTGTTAGATCTTCTTGTTGGACAGTTCCTTTGAGTATGATATAGTGTCCTTCCTCATCTCTTATTATAGTCTTTGGCTTAAAATCCAATTGATCTGATATAAGGATTGCCACTCCTGCTTTCTTCTGATGTCCATTAGCATGGTAAATTCTTTTCCACCCCCTCACTTTAAACCTGGAGGTGTCTTCGGGTTTAAGATGAGTTTCTTGTAGGCAACATATAGATGGTTTTTGTTTTTTTGATCCATTCTGATACCCTATGTCTTTTGATTGGGGCATTTAGCCCATTAACATTCAGGGTAAGTATTGAGAGATATGAATTTAGTGCCATCGTATTGCCTGTAAGGTGACTGTTATTGTATATTGTCTCTGTTTCTTTCTGATCTACTACTTTGAGGGCCTCTCTTTGCTTAGAGGACCCCTCTCAATATTTCCTGTAGAGCTGGTTTGGTATTTGCAAATTCTTTCAGTTTTTGTTTGTCCTGGAAGCTTTTAATCTCTCCTTCTATTTTCAATGATAGCCTAGCTGGATATAGTATTCTTGGCTGCATGTTTTTCTCATTTAGTACTCTGAATATATCATGCCAGCTCTTTCTGGCCTGCCAGGTCTCTGTGGATAAGTCTGCTGCCAATCTAATATTTTTACCATTGTACATTACAGACTTCTTTTCCTGGGCTGCTTTCAGGATCTTTTCTTTGTCACTAAGACTTGTCAATTTTACTCTTAGGTGACGGGGTGTGGACCTATTCTTATTGATTTTGAGGGGGGTTCTCTGAACCTCCTGGATTTTGATGCTTGTTCCCTTTGCCATATTGGGGAAATTCTCTCCAATAATTCTCTCCAATATACCTTCTGCTCCCCTCTCTGTTTCCTCTTCTTCTGGAATCCCAATTATTCTAATGTTGTTTCGTCTTATGGTGTCACTTATCTCTCGAATTCTCCCCTCGTGGTCCAGTAGCTGTTTGTCCCTCTTTTGCTCAGCTTCTTTATTCTCTGTCATTTGGTCTTCTATATCGCTAATTCTTTCTTCTGCCTCATTTATCCTAGCAGTGAGAGCCTCCATTTTTGATTGCACCTCATTAATAGCTTTTTTGATTTCAACTTGGTTAGATTTTAGTTCTTTTATTTCTCCAGAAAGGGCTTTTATATCTCCTGAGAGGGTTGCTTTAATATCTTCCATGCCTTTTTCAAGCCCGGCTAGAACCTTGAGAATCATCATTCTGAACTCTATATCTGACATATTACCAATGTCTGTATTGATTAGGTCCCTAGCCTTTGGTACTGCCGCTTGTTCTTTTTTTTGTTGTGAATTTTTCCGCCTTGTCATTTTGTCCGGATAAGAGTTTATGAAGGAGCAAGTAAAATACTAAAAGGGTGGCAACAACCCCAGGAAAATATGCTTTAGCCAAATCAGAAGAGATCCCGAATTGTGAGGGGGGAGAAAGGGGATAAAAAGGGGTTCAGAAAGAAAGAAAAGAAAAAAAAAACTATTAAAAAAAAAGAAAGCCGATAAAGAATAAATATAAAAAGAGGAAAAAAATATATATATATTAGATAAACTATTTAAAAAACGTTAAAAAAAGAAAACGGTAAAAGTTAAAAAAAAATTTAGCAGAAGAAGAGAAAAAAAAATTGAAAAAGAAAAAAAAATTAAATTAACTGCAAGGCTAAAAAATCATGGGGAGAAAGCCATGAGTTCCGTGCTTTGCTTTCTTCTTCTCTGGAATTCCGCCACTCTCCTTGGTAGGTGAACTTGGTCCTGGCTGGGTTTCCCGTTGATCTTCTGAGGGAAGGGCCTGTTGTAGTGATTCTCAAGCGTCTTTGCCCCAGGCGGAGTTGCACCGCCCTTACCCGGGGCCGCGCTGAGTCATCTGCTCAGGTTCGCTTTGGGGAGCTTTTGTTCCCTGAGCCCTTTCCGTAGAGTCCGGAGGACGGGAATAAAGATGGCGGCCTCCCGGTCTCCGGCCTGGAGGAGCCGAGAGCCCGGGGCCCCACTCCTCAGTGCGCCCTCAGAGAACAGCGCCCAATGACTCCCGTCAGCCTGGCCTCCGGCCGCGCTCCTAGCTGACCGAGCCCGCGACTGGTTCCAGGCAACCCTGAGCTGAGAGTCACTCCTCGGCTCTGTCTCTGCAACCGGCTTCCCCGTTCTAATACCGGTAAGCTCTGCGACACTCAGACACCCCCGATCCTTCTGCGACCCTGCGGGACCTGAGTCCGTGCTGACCCCGCCTGGGCTTCACCCCAGTTAAGCCTCTGGAGCGATGTCCCTCAGCAGAACAGACTTTTAAAAGTCCCGATTTTGTGCTCCGTTGCTCCGCCGCTCGCCGGGAGCCGGCCCCTCCCCCCGCGGTCTATCTTCCCGTCGCTTTGGATTCACTTCTCCGCCAGTCCTACCTTGCAGAAAGTGGTTGATTTTCTGTTTCTGGAATTGCTGTTCTTCTTCTCTTCAATCTCCCGTTGGATTTGTAGGTGTTTGCAATCTTTAGATAAGCTATTTAGCTGATCTCCCGCTACCCGAAGTAGTCTCAGCCTGCTACTTCTCCGCCATCTTGACTCCTCCTCTGTTAGTAGGATTTTAAACTTCATCTTTCTCAGGTAATGGGCCAAAATTTGACAATACTTGGTAATAGAGCCTTTAATATACATAAGAATGAGGATGATATATTAAATTAAAACTGACACTCCAGTTTGGGTTTTAAAAAGAATCAGATTATTGTCAGTTATAGATTAGTCTGTCACTGCTCCTGTTGGTTCATTCCCTATTGGTGTTGTTTTTCCTTTTATCTTCCTTTCCTATCACACTTGTATTCTTTCTCTCAATCTCTTTGTATTCCCTCCCTCTCTGTCTCTCTGTGTTACAGAATTTTTGTAAGTCTACAACCATGAATTCATAACTATAAAAATAGAAAGAAAACATTGTTTATAAGAATCTCAAGATGTACCCTCTCACTCACTGAATTGAGATCTGGCTAATTAATGGTGTCTCTAAAGAAAATAAATACTTCTGACTTACAATGGAAAGAATCACTGGGGCGTGTTTCTGATTCAAAAATCATTGCGAGAGCATTTTTTTAAAAAGATTTTATTTATCTATTTGTCAGAGAGAGAGAGAAAGTGAGCACAGGCAGACAGAGTGGTAGAGGGAGAAGCAGGCTCCCTGCAGAGCAAGGAGCCTGACGCGGGACTCGATTCCAGGACCCTGGGATCATGACCTGAGCCCAAGGCAGCTGCTTTAACCAACTGAGCCACCCAGGCGTCCCGTGAGAGCATTTTAAATGGATGTTTTAACATATGGCTCTAACAGTTGCTGCCAAGTACAATATAATTTTGCGACACATTGTTATTCCTAAAAACTTTTGTTACTTCAATAACAATTTGTTTTGACTCACTCTACCAAGTGGTCACTTGGCTAATTTTCAAAATTTAGAGAAAGATATAAGTACAGTTCATTTATAAGTTTTCTTCAGGTTTTAGAACCTCAAACCTGACAAATGAAAAGTATTCACTTAGATATAATAAATCAAATTTCTTAAAAGACTTAAAATATATTATTCCCATTAATGACATAGAGAAGAAAGCTTATCTTTCAACTCCATCTGTCCTCACTCCTGAAATACAATATATATGTTGAATGAATGTGTGAGTAAACCAATGATACAAAAACAAACAAATGAGTCATCTGCAGATATTAAGGGCATAGAAAGGTTTGTTTTAAAAATTTTTTTATTAAGCTCTTTATTTTGATTCCAGTAGAGTTAACATACTGTGTTGTATTCTTTTCACTTGTACAATATAGTGTTTCAACGATTCTATACATTCCCTAGTGCTCATCATGATAGGTGTGTTCTTAATCCCCTTCACCTTTTTCACCCATCCCCCTACTGACCTCCCCTCTTTTCTTTCGTTTTTCTTTTAAGTACACAATTTATTGGATTATGAATATGTTGGGAATCATTCCAAAGCTGTGAAGCCTCCTCTACTCCTACATGGTTTGTTTTTTTGTTTTTGTTTTTAAGCTTTTATTTATTCATTTGCAAGAGAAAGAAGAGTGAGCATGGGCAAGGGGAGGAGACAGAAGTGGGGGAGAGAGGGGACCCAGAAGGAGAGGGAAGGAGCAGAAGAGAGGGAGAAGCAGATTCCCTGCTGAGCTGGAGCTGGAATGGGGCTTGATCCTAGAACCTTGAGATCATGACACTGCCCTGAGAGGGAGACACTTAACTGACTGAGCCACCCAGGTCCTTCTGCTACTACATGTTTTAACTCAAATTGCCCCCTTCTACATCCTCTCAAAAATGAGAAATGGGTTGCACTGGCTATAGAAATAAGTCAAAGCAGCTACCATCTACTAAGTTAGTTCCGTTCAGTGCACGCTTTATTCACACACATTGATGTCCCCTGTAGCAGAAGTATTGCTTATTCTGTAGTTCTTAACCCTCAGAGTAGAAATGAACCTTAATACTCTTCTTGATGCATTTGATGTTTGGTTCCGTGTGACTACATTTAAATTTTATACTTGCAAGTTGGATGCCTACAAAAGGAAGGAAGTCCAGCATAACCTAAACTGATTACCCTAAAATTCCACATTTACACCTTCATGTATGTGAACAATGAGAGGATGATAAAAATTTGTGAGATATATGGACATTTGTGCTCTTGTAAGTCTGAAAGTATCATATTAATAAAAGTGATAATCCCTTAGTAAGTGTAAGAGAGAGAGAGGTAGCAAGTGAGTGAGCTCATTAGTCAAAAATACAAGAAAATGTAGAGGCAAACACCACTAGAAATCCTGCAGACTCCAAAGATAAGACAATGTTATAACAACAGTACCATTACATTTAACAACCTAGATGAAACCAATGAATTCTTTCAAAACACACTTTGTCTATCAAAATAAACCCAAACAGAAACAGAAAAATTAAATAATATATATATTAAATAAATGTAATCAATAACTTAAAATGTTCCGAGAAACAAAGCTTTGAGCATAGATGGCTCACATTTGAATTCTTCCTAACATTCCATTAGGAATAACATGATTTTTCACAGAATTTTTCAGAAAGGAGAGACCACTTCCCAATTCGTTTTATGAGACAAGCATTATCCTGACACTATCACGAGACAAATATTACATGAAAAGCAAATTATAATACCACATTACTCATAAATATAAATTCAAAAATCCTAAAACAAAATAAAATAGAAAAGGACAATACAGGGGCACCTGCATGGCTCAGTCAGTTAAATGTCTGCCTTCAGTTCAGGTCATGATCCTGGTGTCCTGGGATGGAACCCCAAGTCTCCACTTCCTGCTCAATGGGGAGACTGCTTCTCCCTCTGCCCTACCCTTTTCCTCCTACATCCCCTACCCTCTACCCTTTCCCCTCCACCCTCATGCCCTCTCCCTCTCTCTCAAATAAACAAATAAAATCTTTAAAAAGAAAGAAAAGGACAATACATCTGGCCAAATGAGGTTAAAAAATGTTTATTGAAGAATAGTTGACATATGATATTTTACTGGTTTCAGATATACAACCCAGTGATTTGATATTTATACACATTATCAAATGGCTACCACAATAGGTGTTGTTAACATCTGTCACCTTACAAAGCTGTTAAAATATCATTGACTACATTCCCTATACTGTTCTCATATCTTATTTATTCTCCTATTACATTCTCATATCTTATTTATTCTATAATTGAACACTGAACTTCTTACTCCCCTTCGCCTATTTTGTTCACTGCATAACCCTCCCCTCTGGTAGCCATCAATTTGTTCTTTGTTATGTGTCTGTTTCTGTTTTGTTTGTTTTGTTTTTGTAGATTCCACATAAGTGAAATCATGTGGTGTTTTTGTAGATTCCACATAAGTGAAATCATGTGGTATTTGTCTTTCTCTGGCTAACTTACTTCATTTAGCATAAATCCTTCTAGGTTCACCCATGTTGTCACAATGGCAAGATTCCATTATTTTTGATGGCTGAGTAATATATATTTATTTATTCACCTATCAATGGACATTAGTTGCTTCCATGTGTCGACTATTGTAAGTTATGCTGAAATGAACATAGGGATGCATATGTTTTTTTGAATTAGTGTTTTCATTTCTTTGGATAAATACCCAGAAGTAGAATTACTGGATTGTACGGTAGTTATATTTATAAGTTCTTTTTTTTTTTTTAAAGATTTTATTTATTTATTTGAGAGAGAGACAGTGAGAGAGAGCATGAGTGAGGAGAAGGTCAGAGGGAGAAGCAGACTCCCCATGGAGCTGGGAGCCCGATGTGGGACTCGATCCCTGGACTCCGGGATCATGACCTGAGCCGAAGGCAGTCGTCCAACCAACTGAGCCACCCAGGCGTCCCTATTTATAAGTTCTTGAGGAACCTCCACATTATTTTCTATGGTAGCTGCACACATTTACATTTCTACTAACAGTGCATGAGGATTCTCTTTCCTATAAATCTTGCTAACCCTGGGGCACCTGGGTGGCTCAGGGGGTTAAGCCTCTGCCTTCGGCTCAGGTCATGATCTCAGGGTCATGGGATCGAGTTCCGAGTTGGGCTCTCTGCTCGGCAGGGAGCCTACTTCCTCCTCTCTCTCTGTCTGCCTCTCTGCCTACTTGTGATTTCTGTCTGTCAAATAAATAAATAATCTTTAAAAAAAAAAAATCTTACCAACCCTTGTTACCCTGTCTCTCTCATACTAGCCATTCCCACAGGTGTGAGGTCATATCTCATTGTGGTTTTGATTTGCATTTCCCTGATGATAAGTGATGCTGGACATCTTTTCAAGTGCCTCTTGGTCATCTGTATTTCTTCCTTGGGAAAATGTCCACTTAGGACCTCTACTGACTTTTTAATTGGATTTATTTTAATAATTAGCTGTACAAGTTCTTTGTATATTTTGGATGTTAACCCTTTATTGGATATATAATTTGTGAATATTTTCTCCCATTCAATAGGTTATCTTGTCAGTTGATAGTTTCCTTCACTGTGCAAAAGCTTTTTAGTTTGGAGGTATGAAGAAAGTTCTTGGGTGATGAAGTGCTCTGAATGTTAAAAAGGTTATTGAATAAGTTAAGTAGATGTATTCATCTGTTAAAATTGATCAAACTATACATTTAAGATCTATGAATTTCACTCTATATAAATTACACCTCAATAAACTTAACATTTGGGGAAGGAAGAAATTAAGAAATTAAATCATAAGAATTGTGGAGCTGAGAGTTTTTTATTAGTAATATCCAAAATAAATATTCATATTTATTACTAGTAACTTAGTCTGCTTATATTTTAACTATGACAATGTAGCTGCTTATAACTCTTAAGTGTACCAATAAATTATCAAATAATTAGTCTTTAGGAACATTGCATATGACCTATTACATATTTATAATATTTAGCATGTAGTTTTGATATACTCCATCTTGACATTAAAGAAGAAGATTAAGCAAAGGGGAACTAAAAATAAGAAAGAAGTTGATAAAAATGAACAGTGTAAAGAAAGGTATGGTATAAGCCTTCATGGCCTCCTTTATTCACTCAGCACCAAACAATGATTATGTGTTACCACTAAACACATTGTTATCTGCTGGAGGTTTGTAAAAGAAAATATAAAACATGAAGTGAGGAACGATTTCTGGTATAATTTAATTTAAGGATAAGTTTTACATGTAAGAATTAAGTAACAGCAATGCAATGTTTAATTATTTCTCAAAATCAGTGATAGAAGTTGTGAATATGTAGAGAAAGATGGAGAAACAATATTCACAGTACTGGTTTTGTTTTATTTTCCTGTCATTGAGTCTGAGAATTTAAACTGAACCCTTAGGCAGGGGACATTATAGTGGCAATACTTCTTCCTTCTATCTCTATGAAGGTAATGTCAGTCAGTGGGAATGAATCCCCAGAGTGGTGTTGGGGTTGAATGTGAGGACCCATAGATTAATGTACGTAGGAGAGGTGTATTTGGACGGCAGATTGAGAGTTTTGGTTACATGTGTCCAAGATTGCATTTGGGGCGCTTATACCATAAAAAAAAGATAAAGTGCAAAGCAACGTATTTGATCCTAAATCGTTGATTTTTGTTGTTGTTGCTGAAATAGGAACACAAATGCTTACTAAACCTCCAGATGTTTCAAAAGATGCTAGGCTTGAATGAGATGACAATCTCAAGGTGGACAGGCTAAGAGAATTTCCAAGGACTACCAACCCCCATGAACACAATCATATGCATACTGAGACTTCCATCTTTCTTCTCTTTGAATATCATTCTATTATGTTTTGTCTGTATTAAAAATAAATTAGGTAATTTGCTCTGTTTTCCTTCCTCATTTCCTTGAACATTTCATTTCTTAAAACAAATGAAAATATGCTGTGATCGCAATGCATGACAATATAACTCAGAAGATTGAAACTGAGCATCTTAATTGCCATTTAAAATCATTTGATATTTCATTTACAAGCAGAACTTTTCATATTGTCCTCATATGTGTTTCTGGGATACCCAAATAAATGACATCTTTCATCATTATTTCATTGTCACCCTCCAAAATCCCTATATTCTGAGAACTGAAAATGAAATATTCCTTTGTATCCCATAAAAAATTAGCCAAGTTTATTTGTTGCAACCAGTAATGTCCTATATAAATTTAGCTGATTTGCCAACTTATTTTTCTCATTTACAAAGAGAAAGCAAATGATTTTGTCCACATAAACAATTTCAAAAATTATGCCAAATGGGATGTTATAAATAAAAGTGTTTTACATATCTAAGAAAAAGAGGAAAAAAATAAAATTCTTACTATAATTATAAATATCAACTATTCAATTTATTTGTAGTCATTTTGAAACAGGCATGCTGGAAGAACAGGAGTCAGTCTAAAGTCAAGGATGAGGACCCTGGAAGCGGAGTCTGAGAAGGAATCCAGAGTCCATTAAAGGACCTGGCTCTAACACAGGTTACTTGGGTTCCCTTATTTTCTCCCTAGAACATGGGCAGATTTATACTGTTTAAATTTAGTATTAATGATACCACTAAAAATGAAACATTTTGTGTAATCTCAAGATGGAAACCAAATGAAATAGGAACTGCTTTAGTTGAATCTAGGAAGCTGGGCTCAGAGTTTCTCCATCTGCCCTCTCATTTTCCTCCCATTAGGGAATTTCCCAGATTCCGAAAGGCTCTTGACATTGACTATCTCAGTGATCCTTTCCATTTTAAAAATCCTATAAACAAAATTCCTCAAGTGTGTGCTGATTCAAATCCTTTGTTCCCGTGATCTGTTTCTTTTCTCCTACTTCTACTGGACTGTAACTGACTTGACATACTGCCCTCCTGACTTTCATCAGTTCAAATTCTGATTGCTATATTCCTTTTCTTTTTCCCAAAGCATGTTGCTGGCACTTCTCTTTTGATAATCTTGATATGCCAACTCAACTAAAAAGTTCTGGCTCCCTCTCTTTCAAGTATCAACCAATTCCATTGTGCTGTTCACCAGCTGCAAAACCTTTGTAGGCACCACTGCTTGGGGGAATCTAATACAAACAAATCTACCAAGTCGTAATCTGTCTTCAAACTCTATTTGTAAGCTTATTGTCAAAAACTGCCCAGTGTTAGTTAATTTCATGATAAATACACACCCTTCATATTTTCAAACATGCATTGCAAATTCCCATCTCCCTGTATCTTTTATTTCTGTCTTTCCACATGAAGTATCTTACTACACATTTCTCACTTATGTGAATTCAAGATCTTTTTCTAGTCAAGATTGTTTTTTAAAAACAGTCCTTTGAACACAAGCTCACTCTAACTGAAGTAACAAATGGAAGGTTTACTTTTGTTAGATAGTGATTTCACAGTTCCAAGGAATGAGACATAAACTGCAGTCAAATACATGCACAGGAACCAGAAAGTCAGGAACCTACAGCATGTTCCCCATTTCTCTCTTCTCTGCTTATCTCTAGGTACCTCCCCAAATCCCTTCTCCCTGTGGACAAGTTCCCTCCACTTACTCTTTTACATGTAGCCCAAGAGGGCTACCAGAGTCACCTCTGTATATTTAAACCAATACCAGTTCTGATTTGGTTTGGATGTTCTCTCTTTAAGGACCACAAAAATCCCCCATTTTCCATGGAGTCTTGCCTCTAAGCTCTTTGTACACACATTTACAGACTTCAAATAACTCCTAGGATTGCTTGAGTGTGAACTGTTTGGATTGGGGGATAGCAAACTTGTTCATGAACTGAAACGGCAAACTCCAAGGGTGCCCTCTCTTCTATGGGTTAGTGGAAAGTGTTTAGACACAAGAGCGAAATTTTGTAATAGGGAGAAAAGGTGCTTTTTAAAGTTTGTTGACTAACCTTAAGACAAGCTTTAAAATGATGAATCTTCCTCTTTGCTATGTAACCTATTTAAATAATCTCTTTAGATGTTTGGACCCAAATTCATCACCAAATTCATCAGTAGTACCTTTAGAATTAGGTATAGGCAGAGAGAATTATTTTGGTCTCTGGACCTCTAATTAAAAACAAACAAACTTTGTTTTATCATTCCAACTGTGGCTACTTACCTAAGGATTTACCTAAGCATATGTCAGTGAAAATTCTCAAAGGTGTGGAAACTAATTGGAAGAATGCCAGTGTTTAATAGGAATATCATAAGCTCTCTCCCATGCTCAGATAAATCTAAATTGCAGAGATGTTTTCCTAATCCCCGTGCTAATATATGACATTGTCTTCATAGATTTGTAATAATTTACATGGCAGGGAGCATTAGAGATAATTAAATATATTGTATCTATTTTATCTACATACTGCAATTAATTTCTGCTTACTTGCATGTGCATGTCTCCACAGCAGTAACATCTGCTTTTACTCATTTTCCCCTTGCACTTCCAGGATTCAACAAATATGGATTATCCAATTCTAGACTGACATGCTTTTGAAGAGAATATATTTGCAGCTCACGAAGTAATGCCTTGGGCTATATATAGAAAGGGGATTTTCTGACAAAAAAGTATCATTGATATCTCTTATATAAATGTTAATATCAGTTTACCCTAACAAAATCTATAAATGGCTCCCTGAGGCATACCTTGCACTTATTTATATGTTTCCATAAAGAGAAAAAGACAAAGAATGACCCTATCAAGGAACAAGTACATTACAATTAAATACATATGCCATAAATATTGCCTCTTTTCTATGTCCTGACACGTAGTGCATAGACCTACTGATTAGGAAACCAGTGGCCTGTGCTATGGTCTGAATGTTTGTGTTCCTCTGAAATTTACATGTTGAAAGCCTAATTCCCAAGGTAATGATATGTGGGGCTTGGGGAGTTGATTTGATCATGAGAGTGAAGTCCTCATGATTGGGATGAATACCCTTATGACCAGAGACCAGGAGAGCTAATTTGCCCCCTCTGCCAAGTGATACTACAGTGAAAGACAGCCATCCAAAAGGAAGTGTGCACTCACTAGACACTAAATCTGCTGGCTTCATGATCTTGGACTTCCCAGACTCCAGAGTTATGAGAAATCAATGTTTGGTGTTTGCAAGCCACTCAGTTTATAGCATTTTTGTTATAGCAGCCTTAATGGACCAAAATAACTCAAGATTTCTGAGAATTTGGATTTGATGGTCTAAGTATTGTTTTTGAACTGGATGGTGAAAAATCTTAAACTGTGAAAGTAAGTTGTCTGAGTTGTTTTTATGTCTGCTCAGCATCTAAAATAGGAGTAGTTGTCCTTCAATAATTATTTCTTAATAGATGGAAAGAATGAAGCCAAAGGGAAGTTAAGGAGACATTGACTTTATACAATTATTTTCAAACTTGCTTTGTAAGTATAATGGATGAACTTGTATCTTAAAATGCAGCCCCTGAGCAATCTACATCATCATCATACATGACCTTTCTTTAAGTGTAGCCCATCTTCCATTCCTCAGTCTTCTTGCCTAGATGAAGAACAGGTTTTACTCCCTTCCTTACTGTCCATTTTATGTTTCCAAAATTATGGTGGATATGGACGCTAATTATAGCCCACAAGCCATTTCCTCTCTCCCCACCTCTTTAGAGGCTCAGCAATTGCCTTAATCAAATGGGGAAGGGGGTAGACATTCTGAGAAATCACCACTTCCTGTGGACATCCATATAGTTCTTTTTAGGTCTGGTTTTTTTATTCTGCTAGGGAAATCTTTGCAATTCTGTCTTTTGTCCTTACCAGTGTAAAACAATAATCAGAGCTGAACAGTAGTTAAAATGATAAAAGCAAATTTTGTTTAGAAGTATTGTAATGGGGGAAAAGAAACCTCAGTATTGAGCTAGTCTCAATTCCAAATACAAGATGGACACATGGGAAGTTATAGCCAGAGAATAGAGTGGGGTTTGATGGATGGAAAAGTATTAAGGGGAAGCACTAGGGATAAGAGGAGATTATGGTTAAACCCATCTAACAGGATTCTTACTGAAGGCTGGCTAGGGTGATCAAACCTGGGGAATGGCAGAGGATGAGGAACTCAATTGGATATCAGGGGTGATCAGATATGAGGGAACTGCCCATTCATTAACCTGCTAAGTAATTACTGGGTAGTATCTTTGGATATAATCAAACAAATATTTACTAAGCAACAACTGTATTTATTTTTAATCATTTAATGATATTTTATTGAACAACTACTATCTGCCTGCTGTATTTCTAGATGTGAGGTATATAGCAATAAATAGAACACAGGTTGTACCCTGATGGATTTGACTTTCTAGTTGGAAAGGAACAGAGTATAAACAAATCAAGTAAGTATAATACATGGTATTTGGGTGGAGTTAGATTCTATAGAGAAAAAATGAAGCAGGGAAAGAGGACAGAAAAACTGAGTTGGTGGGAGTGTTACAGTATTAGATAGTGTGGCCAGGGTCTCACTGAGAAGGCAGCATTTGGATAAAGACTTAATGGAGATGGAAGGGATGGCATTGGGTTTATCCAAGGAAATGTGTTTCAGGAAGGGAGAGAAGCAACAAGAAAGTCTTCACGTGGGGGGTAGCAGACAGATTTGAAGAACAGAGATACACCAGTCTGACTGGGGCAGCGAGAGTTAACACTAGGCTTACAGGAAATGAGTGCAGAACAGTAATGGAGGAAAGAGACCAATTAGGTAAATCCTTAAGAAATTTCACTGGCTTTGATTCTAAGAAGACCAGAAAATATTAGAAGGTTTTAAATAGCTATGTTGGATGAACTGACTTAGGTTTTGCAGATATAACAATGACTACCACTCTGTAGAGATTAGATTAAAAGGGGCCACAGGCAGACTCAGGGAAACCGAGGAGATCCTTGACAATAAACCGGGTGAGAGATTGAGGGTGGGCTTGGAATAGAGTGAAAGTGGGTGGAAATGAGAATAGTGGTTGGATTGTGGACATATTTTGAAGGTGGAAACTAAATTATTTGCTAATGGATTACATGCTAATAGATGGGTTTGAAAGACATAGAAGAGTCAAGAATGATCCTAAAAATTTTGACTTGCACAACTGGAAGATAGGAGATGCCATTTACTGAGGTGAAAGACACAGTAGGAACAGCAAGTTGGGGAGTTGGTAATCAGGAGCCCAGATTATAACATGTTAGCTTTGAATGCCAATTTAATATTGAATAGAAGTGTAAAATAGCCAGTTGAACAGAAGAGGGAAAAAACAACTCTGAATTTTATGAACACATTTAGGTAGAGATGTCAATTTGGAAGTCAACAGAATATAGAGGTTCATACAGATGTAAGGTCTAAGGGAGATCTTGAGGAAAGCAGTGTGGAATGAAAGGAGCTGAGGCCCTAAGGTGCTCCAATATTTAATGCTTGAAGGGAATGAGTAGAACCATGCCAAGGAGACAAAGAAGGAAAATCTAGAGAGATGCCAGTGAATATGGCCTCCTTGGAGCAAGTGGAGAACTGTGGGTTCACACAGGAGAGAAAGGACAGCTGTAACACAGGCAGCTGATAAGGAACAGGAAGATAGAGTACTGAACTTGGGATTTAGTAACATAGAAGTTCTTGCTGACCTTGCTAAGAGAAGCTGGTGGAGGGGTGGTAGTCACCTCCTGATGAGAGGAGGTCCAATGGAGAACAGAGGAGAAGAATTAGAAATAATGTGGTGCATAAACAATGAATTTTGGAACATTGAAAAAAAATAAAATTTAATTTAAAAAAAGAAATAATGTGTATTGAAAAAATTTTTAAAGAGTTTTATTTTAAAAAGAAGAATTAAGGGGTGGCTGGAAGGAAAAGTGGGGTTACTAGAGGGCCAGGAATTGTGTTATGTTGAGGAAATATGAGAGGTATGATGCATAGGCCTATTCTCAGTGAACATAGAGCTTTAACACCTAGTTCCAGTCCAGGAGGAAGTTAACATCTCTTTGTTTAGATAATAATGTAATCTGTTAAACCATTGAGTAAAAACATCCACTAGCCTGCATCCAAAATGAGTGGCACAATGGACGTGGGAAATTAGAGAAGAGTGAACCGAGTCACTTCCAGAGACTTCCTGGAAGAGGTGAAGCAGGAGCTAAGCACTGACATCTCAGCGCATGAGAACAAGTGGAGGAAATAGTTGTACTGGTGTTTTTATTCTCAACATTTTCATAAGACTTTGAAATTTGTATCACTTTGACAAATCCTAGAAGACAGTGATCATTTCTCTTGCTCTCAACTGTTACCGTAAATTGCCCAATGCGTTCAGCCGGGCCCAGCATATGTCACTCCAGCAGACAGATTGCAGACATGGCAGCCACAGGCACTGAACACTGTCGTGCCGAGCCAGTTCCTAATGAGGAGATGCCAGCTCTGCCCCGTGAGTCAGGCCTAGAATCACAGACTGAAACCAGCACTTGGAGTCAATCTCAGAGTCATTAGCTCTTCTCCTTACCCCAATGTGAGTTAAAGGATTTCTGATAAACTGACTTCACAGACATTGTATTAAATCATTTGACCAGTTTAAGAGCTATCCTTCTACTTTGTCCAATTCTTACTTTAGCTGAAGAGCTGCTTCCAGGAGACTGACAGGAGGAATTAATTTCTTGTCACCAGGCAGGTCACCCATTGGATTTGCTGGCTGTAGGGATCATTTATTGTAGGAGAACCTGAGATTAAGATGTGAATTGTCCTGTATGATGATTTTAAAAAAGCTCACCAGCTGGCCGTTGCACAGTTGGAATATTACCTCTCTGGGGTGTCTGAATTGAGTGGTACTGGTTAACTTACTTATCTCCATTTGCTCCTTCCCAGCGATATTATCTTAGAGCTGGAAATGACCATCATGCATACGATTTCTGAAGAGTCCCATAATTTGCTTAAGTTAAGTCTTACTGGCTTGCATCCTATCTCCGCCACAGTAGGGTGTGAATAGATGAAATCCACGGAAGTGAAAATCAGAAAGGGACTCAAACCCGATGGCATTTACTGAGTAGCACTGATGAGATCCACCTATAAAGCAAGAAATTTGTAGGGCAGATTTCGCGCCTTCAGTTAATTACTTGGTTGGAAACAACACTAACATAAAATCAGCATACGATCTACAGGAAAGTACAGGTGATAGGAGGCGTGGCATACAGATTTCTGTCACCCATGAGTTGACATATTGGGAACTGTAAGTCAAAACCACTGGGATACTAACTGCCAAACTGGTGATGAGGGATCAAATTAATTATAGGGGGCTGGGGCGCCTGGGTGGCTCAGTGGGTTAAGCCTCTGCCTTCAGCTCAGGTCATGATCTCAGGGTCCTGGGATCGAGCCCCGCATGGAGCTTCGCATCTGGCTCTCTGCTCAGCAAGGAGCCTTCCCCCCCCCCCCTGACTGCCTCTCTGAATACTTGTGATCTCTCTCTCTCTCTGTCAAATAAATAAATGAAATCTTAAAAAAAAAATAATGAAGGGCCACTAGAGGTGTAGCTACCTTTACACACACTAGCTAGAAAGAGGAATCTTTTCAGATGAGGACTCTGCTTCATGAAAGACTTTCCTGATTTACGCATCTTCTTTCTTTAAAAAAAATTTGTTTTAATTTTGTTATAAACATATAATGTATTATTAGCCCCAGGGGTACAGGTCTGTGAATCGCCAGGTTTACACACTTCACAGCACTTACCATAGCACATACCCTCCCCAATGCCCATAACCTCACCACCCTCTCCCTACCCCCCTCCTGCTGGCCACCCTCAGTTTGTTTTGTGACATTAAGAGTCTCTTATGTTTTGTCTCCCTCCCGATCCCATCTTGTTTCATTTATTCTTTTCCTACCCCCCAACTCCCCCACGTTGCATCTCCACTTCCTCATATCAGGGAGATCACATGATAGTTGTCTTTCTCTGATTGACTTATTTCTATGCATCTTCTTTACAATATTTATGTTTTAAAAAAAATAGCAGAACAGAACCAATAAGAATTTTAGAAACATGCTCTGAGACAAAAGAAGGTCAGCAGGCCTTTATTTCAACTAAATTCCTAGACTGAATTTAGCTCTTTAAAGGAAAGACCTTATTCTAGGCTTCCTGGGGCAGAAGTTGAATACTCGTTCTTTATTTTAGTTCTTACAAGGCTTGGATTGTTGGACCATAGCTACCTCTCAGGATGCCAGTAACCACCTGTATAAAGGAGCTTCGACAGTCTTTGGGGTATTCACATGAGAAAGTGAAACAATCATCCACAGAGTGGCATGGAGAGACTAGCACTGTGGATTCTCAGTACAACCTTATTTTCCTTTCTATTACTGAGGGAGAAATACTGAAACAAGACTATTACTTAAAACTTAGGTGTTTTATCTCAATAGATGCTGAAAAAGCATTTGACAAAGTACAGCATCCCTTCCTGACCAAAACTCTTCAAAGTGTAGGGATAGAGGGCACATACCTCAATATTATCAAAGCCATCTATGAAAATCCCACCGCAAATATCATTCTCAATAGAGAAAAACTGAAAGCTTTTCTGCTAAGGTCAGGAACACGGCAGGGATGTCCATTATCACCACTGCTATTCAACATATATTAGAAGTCCTAGCCTCAGCAATCAGACAACAAAAGGAAATTAAAGGCATCCAAATTGGCAAAGAAGAAGTCAAACTATCACTCTTCGCAGATGATATGATACTATATGTGGAAAACCCAAAAGACTCCACTCCCAAACTGCTAGAACTTGTACAGGAATTCAGTAAAGTGTCAGGATATATTATCAATGCACAAAAATCAGTTGCATTTCTCTACACCAACAACAAGACAGAAGAAAGAGAAATTAAGGAGTCAATCCCATTTATAATTGCACCCAAAATGATAAGCTACCTAGGAATAAACCTAACCAAAGAGGCAAAGAATCTATACTCAGAAAACTATAAAGTACTCATGAAAGAAATTAAGGAAGACACAAAGAGATGGAAAAATATTCCATGCTCCTGGATTGGAAAAATAAATATTGTGAAAATGTCTATGCTACCTAAAGCAATCTACACATTTAATGCAATTCCTATCTAAGTACCATCCATTTTTTTCAAAGAAATGGAACAAATAATCTTAAAATATATATGGAACCAGAAAAGACCTCGAATAGCCAAAGGAATATTGAAAAAGAAAGCCAAAGTTGGTGGCATCACAATTCCGGACTTCAAGCTCTATTACAAAGCTGTCATCATCAAGACAGCATGGTACTGGCACAAAAACAGACACATAGATCAATGGAACAGAATAGAGAGCCCAGAAATAGACCCTCAGCTCTATGGTCAACTAATCTTCGACAAAGCAGGAAAGAATGTCCAATGGAAAAAAGACAGCCTCTTCAATAAATGGTGTTGGGAAAATTGGACAGCCACATGCAGAAAAATGAAATTGGACCATTTTCTTACACCACACATGAAAATAGACTCAAAATGGATGAAGGACCTCAATGTGAGAAAGGAATCCATCAAAATCCTTGAGGAGAACACAGGCAGCAACCTCTTTGACCTCAGCCACAGCAACATCTTCCTAGGAACATCGCCAAAGGCAAGGGAAGCAAGGGCAAAAATGAACTATTGGGATTTCATCAAGAGCAAAAGCTTTTGCACAGCAAAGGAAACAGTTAACAAAACCAAAAGACAACTGACAGAATGGGAGAAGATATTTGCAAACGACATATCAGGTAAAGGGCTAGTGTCCAAAATCTATAAAGAACTTAGCAAACTCAACACCCAAAGAACAAATAATCCAATCAAGAAATGGGCAGAAGGGGCGCCTGGGTGGCTCAGTGGGTTAAAGCCTCTGCCTTTGGCTCGGGTCATGATCCCAGTGTCCTGGGATCGAGCCCCACGTCGGGCTCTCTGCTCTGCGGGGGGCTTGCTTCCTCCTCTCTCTCTCTCTGCCTGCCTCTCTGCCTACTTGTGATCTCTGTCTGTCAAATAAATAAATAAATAAATAATCTAATAAAAAAAAAGAAAAAGAAAAAAGAAATGGCAGAAGACATGAACAGACATTTCTGCAAAGAAGACATCCAGATGGCCAACAGACACATGAGAAAGTGCTCCATATCACTCGGTATCAGGGAAATACACATCAAAACCACAATGAGATATCACCTCACAGCAGTCAAAATGGCTAAAATTAACAAGTCAGGAAATGACAGATGCTGGCTAGGATGCGGAGAAAGGGGAACCCTCCTACACTGTTGGTGGGAATGCAAGCTGGTGCAACCACTCTGGAAAACAGCATGGAGGATCCTCAAAATGTTGAAAATAGAACTACCCTACGACCCAGCAATTGCACTACTGGGTATTTACCCTAAAGATACAAACGTAGTGATCCAAAGGGGCATGTGCACCCGAATGTTTATAGCAGCAATGTCTACAATAACCAAACTATGGAAAGAACCTAGATGTCCATCAACAGATGAATGGATAAAGAAGATGTGGTATATATACACAATGGAATACTATGCACCCATCAAAAGAAATGAAATCTTGCCATTTGCGACGACGTGGATGGAACTAGAGGGTATCATGCTTAGCGAAATAAGTCAATCGGAGAAAGACAACTATCATATGATCTCCCTGATATGAGGAAGTGGAGATGCAACATGGGTGGTTAAGGGGGTAGGAGAAGAATAAATGAAACAAGATGGGATTGGGAGGGAGACAAACCATAAGTGACTCTTAATCTCACAAAACAAACTGAGGGTTGCTGGGGGGAGGGGGGTTGGGAGGAGGGGAGTGGTGTTATGGACATTGGGGAGGGTATGTGCTATGGTGAGTGCTGTGAAGTGTGTAAACCTGGAGATTCACAGACCTGTACCCCTGGGGATAAAAATATATTATATGTCTATAAAAAAAAAACAAAAAAACTTAGGTGGTTTAATTTCTGGTTACAGTTGTGATTTAATTACTCCCCTTCACAAAACAGTAAATTTGTCTTGTTATCCTCCTTTTATAAAAGAAAATAGTAGCTGAATGATTAAGAAGCATTTTGGATGCCTAGAGAAGAAATTAATTTATAAGTGACAATTATTGTTTCTGCCTTAGTTCCTGTCTTAGTTCCTGAACAAGAAAAATGAGATAATTATTTAAGAATACTGGATACCTCGGGGACCTTCCATCCTCCTTGTTTTTTGTATGATTAATGCCCCCACAAACTCCTTTTTTTGGACAATGATGAGTTCTCCATCAAAATATCTGTAATGAGGCCACCTCCAGGCTGCCACAACATTTAAGAAGTATTTATGGCCTATTCCTTAATGGAGGTCCTCTTTGTCAAGGTAAGAAAAACAAGAGTTCTATTAAGACATAAAACAGAAATATCTGAGGGTTTCTTCTAAATAACAAATCATTATCATATGGTATCTTTTCCTTGTCATACAATTCACATGAAGAAATACTCTCCTCTCTTTTTGACTCTTATAACTTGGTACTTGAATTTCTAACATTTCTATTATATACATGAAGGTAAAGTCTCATTTGATGACTTTTTAAAAAATTAAGGCAATACAGTTTCTGAACACCAAGCATATGTAATCTAAACAAGATAGCACTGGTGTGAAGAAGGAGAGAGAGACCCAGAGACCAAGAGACAGAAAGGAAGGGATGAAGGAAAGAAGGAAGGAAGGAAAGAAGGAGAGGAGGGAGGTAAGGGAGGGAGAAAGGAAGGAGGGGGGGCAAGGGAGGGAGGGAAGGAAGGGAAGAGAAGGGAAAGGAAAGGGAAAGAAAAGTAAAGAAAAAGAAGAACAGAAAAATTAAAAAAAAGAATGAACTAAGAGAGAGAGAGTGAGAAAGAATTGTCAAGTTCAAAGAAAATGTAAGGCCAAGGCCTGATTGATTTGATCTATAAAGCTAAGATCACTCTCAGATATGGACAATGTATTATTTACATAGACAGTGAAAAGAATGAGCCAAATATGCTTCTTCTGGCCTTTGCCCCATACCCCCCCAAAGACCACATGAAACAAAAATTTAATGCCACACGGATTATGAATTGAAGAGCCAAATCTAGAATGTAGCTAAAAGATTTTAAATTCCGTAGCTCTATTATTAGGGGAGCGCTGTAGAAAGAACCTTGGAGGTGATAAGAAACTGTCTTGTGACAAGGGGTAGGTGATGTCTTAGTAGCTCCTTACAGCCCTCCATCCTCTGCTGCCCATGAGTTCTCCCTAGACTCAGATTAGCTAGGGTTCAAGCCTTCACCTACAAGGGCATGGGTGAAGTGACCAGGATGCCACACATTGTTCCCCTACAAGAATCAGGATTGTGAAAAACTTATTTTGGTGATTGAGAGCCGTAGACTGCAAATACAGATCTATTACCTTTCCTGTATCTTTCAGATTTCATTCATTCAATAAAAAATATTAAATAACACTTTTTAAAAGATTTTATTTTTTCATTTGAAAGAGAGAGAGAGAGAGAACAAGGCAGAGGGAGGGTGGTGGGCAGACAAGAGGGAGAGGGAGAAGCAGACTCCCTGCTAAGCAGGAAGCCAGGTGCAAGGCTTGATCCCACAACCCTGGGACCATGACCTGAGCTGAAGGCAGACACTTAACCTATTGAGACACCCAGGCACCCGGTGTAACTTATTGAACTTATACTTTCTGCCCGCTATGGAGACTGATAGTGGAAAAACAAAAGCAAGCAAGATTGTTACCATTCCTTAAGAAGATAGAGGAGCGATGAGCAAGATGGTCTTGAAACTATATCTAAGAGTGCCATGACAGAGCTGTGTACTGGGACCAGAGGGCCCAGTGCACGTCAGCTACTTCATGGCAGAAAGATTCATGACCAAGGCAACACATGCTATGTAAATTTTGAAAGGTGAATATTGTACTCTATTTCGGAAAGGGAACTAAGAAAGAAACCTCAGACAAAGGTAGCAAAAAAAAAAAAAAAAAAAGACACATTGGTATAAGTAAACGAATTTTGAGTAGTTCACTGTGACTGAAATTTCAAATGTTTGACTGGGAGGGATAGTACAGACAGAAACAACAACAGGGACCTGGGCAAAGAAGCATAGACCTGGTGTGCAGCCATCATAATCCTTGCATACCATTGCTTTTTAGGTTTTATTGGCAAGGCTTTAAGGCATTCTGAAAGATACTGAATGGAGGGCTGACAGTGGTATAATTTGCATATCATTTGTCCTGATGGGGAGAGGGAATGGTTCTGAGAAGCATAGCCCAGGGGTCCAAAGGTATATTAAGAAATTGTCACCGATGCCAAAATGGAAATTATGGGAAATCTGGTTTTAAAAGAAAAGGCCTGCAAACTCAGTGTAAATCTCAGAAGGGATCAGGTTGGAGAACGTTGTTAGTTCACATGGAGAAAAACACTCTTCTCTTTTTGACTCCTACAGCTTGGGACTTGTTTTAATAAAATTGCTATTGAAATTAACAGTTTAATTTACTTTTCCATTTATGAGATAAGTGCTCATGTAATATAGTGCCATGGTGACACTTGTTTGCTTTGGATTTAATTTACATTGACGGCCTATTTGACTGTTTTTATGGGAACTGAATTAGGTTGTCCATGTATAACACACAGCAAGTTTAATGAGGTTCAGACCTGTCTCCCAAAGCTACCACTGTATAAAAAGTGTTTCACTTGGGAAATTAGAATCTCTGTTGCCACCTTCATTAATCTGCAGAGGGGAATTTGCTCTCTTTTGTATTACATATCTATAACAAGTGGAAACAGGATGATAAATAGTGATCTATCAGTTCCCCAAACAATTTACACTAAATCATTTATGATTGCTTCCCACGTCTAGTCGCTTCACATGGAAGTACAAAGCAAATGCACATGCACATTAGAGTTCTTGGGGTCTTTTCTACAAATACAAAGGCTTTTTGGTAACTACCACATAAACAAACACGGAAAGATAAATCCTGTAAAGTCAAAGAAAACACTCCTGCGCAGTTAATTACTTGATAAAGAGAAAGCAAGCATGACCCGCAAATCTAACAAAGGAAGTTTTTTTTTTGTATTAATGCTCCTGATCCTTCTATCACTTTATACATTTTAAGTCACTCTCATATATTTCATCCTAGGGGAATCTCATAAAGGCCTTAAAAGAAAGCTCAGCCAAGTTATCTCTGAGAGGTTAAGAAATTTGTCTAAGCACAGTGCCTAAAGGAACGTATTCTGTTGCGGTCTTTCCATGTGGATGTGTAATTAAAGGAACTGCACAATGAAAAAGGCATCCATGCTATTCTCTTACGCAGGACCGAAAGTCTAATTATAAAGAGTTATACTCCACTGGAAAGGAAGAATCCCATGGCATCTAAGTATATGAGACCGTAAGCTCTTCTTGGAACCCAGGCATATCCTACAAGAAAACGGTCTGTCTTAGACAATCCAGCAGGAGACAAATGATTAATCACGGTTGTTTGTCTGCAAGAAGGGTCTAGAAGGAAACTAAGAAAGCTGGAAGCAAGAGGCTGAAGGCTATTGGTGAGATAAGATTGGTTTGCAATTCTCTAATCCCGTCTGTATTTGCTCCCTAAGCTGTAGAAGGGAGAGTTTCTTCTTTGGCTAAAGTCTCTCCCATTTTATATTTTTCACAGCAGAACCAGGCTAAGGGCCATTTGAGTCAAAATGCTCATTCACACCAGAATGAGACGATCTTTACGTGTCCATTATTTAGCAAATGCAGTGCAAGATATTTTTCATGATCTGATTTATGACTCCTTCTAAAAAAAATGTTTTATGGCCCCGTTTTTAGGTACAAAAACGGAGACGCGGTCTGTGAATGTCCAAATTCACACGCTATGAACTTCAAAAGCAAAGAGAAAGGGATTCACCTTCAGACATAGATCCTCTAAGTCTGCTATTTTTCTGGGAAAGTGTCTTTCACTCCCAGCGAAAATTAAGGAAGGTGGGCATATTTGTAATGGTGAAATGTCAAGAATGTATAAGATACAGGGCTAGTTTTAGCAGGCATGCCAGTGATGGTTAAAATTTGAACAGATCTGTCTGGAAAGCCTAGGATGAGTGTTGGCACCCATGGGGATGTCAGTATACTACTGCCTGCATTGCTTTGGACCATAGCTTGCCACTAAATGTGTTCACAAGGGGAAGATCTTTCTGAGCCAATAGAAATCACAGTCTGCTTCTTTATATACTACATGCGAGCTGGGATATCCCCCAGTTCTTGTAGCATGGCCACTGTCTGAGTGCAAATATTGAAAATAGGTACCCAAAGTCTCCAAAGCCCAAATATCTAACTTTGTTTCAGAACTTTAAAAAAATCACATTCTCAACTTGAATATTTTGCTGGTTATATGGGTATTTTCTACCAGTTTATAGTTTGACTTTCACCATTTCTTTTTTAAGACAGTTGTAGCAATCTTTGTTTTTCCTTTTTATTTAATTGATTAATTTTTATTCTAGTACAGTTAACATACAGTATTATATTAGTTTCAGGTGTACAGTATCATGATTCAACACTTCTATACATTACTCAGTGCTCATCATGGTTAAGTGTGCCCTTAATCCCTATCACCTGTTTCATCCATCCCCTCACCCACCTCCCCTCTGGTAACCATCAGTTTGTTCTCTGTATTTAAGAGTCTGGGTGGTTTTTTTTTTTTTTCCTCACTTTTTGTTTGTTTGCTCATTTGTTTTGTTTCTTAAATTCCACATATGGGCCTTTCTCTATCTGACTTATTTTACTTATCATAATACTCTCTAAGGTCATCCATGTTATTGCAAATGGCAAGCTCTCATTCTTTTTCATGGCTGAGTAATATTCTATTGTATAGATAGATAAAACATCTTCTTTATCCATTCATCTATTGATGGAGACTTGGATTGCTTTCATAATATGGCTAGTGTAAATAATGCTGCAATAAATAGAGGATGCATGTATCTTTTTGAATTAGAGTTCATTTTCTTTGAGTGGAGACCCAGTAGTGGAATTAGTAGATCATATGGTAATCCTATTTTTAATTTTTTGAGGAATTTCTGTAGTGTTTTTTACAGTTTCTGTACCAATTTGCATTCCCACCAGCAGTGCACAAAATTTCCTTTTTTCCTACTTCTTTTCTAATGCTTATTTCTTATCTTTCTGATCTTGGCCATTCTGATAGGTGTGACGTGACATCTCATTATGGTTTTGATTGGCAGTTCCCTGATGATGAGTGATGTTGAACATCTTCTTATGTGTCCACTAACCATTTTTATGTCTTTTTGGAAAAATGTCTATTCAGATCCTCTGCCTGCATTTAATTGGATTATTTGTTCTGTTTTGTTTTGTTTTCTGGTGTTGACTTATATGAGTTCTTTTTATATTTTGGATATTAACCCCTTATCAGATATGTCATTTGCAAATATTTTCTCTTATTAAGTAGAGTGTCTTATTGTTTTGTGGATGGTTTCCTTTACTGTGTAAAATCTTTTTCATTTTGATATAATCTTATTTTAGAACTGTTATGTGGTTTTCCTCCCTTTTTGACACCAGTAGTGGCTGCATCAGCTTTTCTCCTCCCCTTAGTAGAGCATACTGTCATTGATCAACTCAGCCACTATTTTGTCTGTTAATTATGCATAGCTAATCTCATTACCATCCTATTTCTGGACAGTAGAGGAAAGGTACTGCCAGAGCTCCACTGTGGACTTTCACCCGGATCTTGCATTGCTGATTTGAGCTGGGATTTACATATGCCTGTGATTATGTAGAAAAGGATATAATGTTCATTTCCATGATCCACAAACTTGTAATCTCCCATTGAAATATGGAGCTTAGTAGAGATATGTACATAACATATTTTGGTGTGGTTGAGGGAAAATTACAAAAATGTTTTTCTTTATTTTAACCAGCCTTCCCAGGTACCATTCTTGATGTTTTTCCAGTGACAACCTTTGTAGCTGGAGCTCAATTCAAGTGTGTTTCTGGCCATTATTCACTCCTAATGCTAGTGATGCCTCCCCTTTCATGCACAATCTTGGCTTTGAAAGCACTTGTCTATTCTTTATAGCTAGTTTTTGGAAGCAAGGGATAACCAGCAATTCACAAGTAGATCACATTGCTTAATACTTTGCCTCAGTGCACTTGCAAAGTGCTGCTTGTGCCATTACCCCACTGAAGCTTCCCACGGAGAATTGCCTGGGCATCTGGATCCATTCACTCCCCACATGCATGCACTGTAGACACACCTGTCTTCTGGTTTTATCTTAGTCTCCTCCAGCACCACTAATAGGGGTTCAAGTTTAAAAACTCCTCCTTAATCTTCCTCCCTACCCTGCTGATGTAACATGTGATCTATTGGTGCTGAATACTGCCTGGGTGATGGTGTTAAAATATTTTAAAATTTCACCTTGAGTAAAGGGCGGCTTCAGGATTCATTAGCTGATCTTGGGATACTGGCTTGGGTTTTGTGCTTTTAACACCATCTTCTTTTCTGTCCTTGCCAGCATTAAGATGCCCCTGCCAGCAACTGCATTGTTAAAACCCAAGCCTTTGTAGCCAAATTCTTCCCATAGATCAAGCCAACAGAAAACCCTGCCTCTGTTTAATTTCTGCTCAGCTCAAACTTTTTGCTGCAGTGCTGAGAGACAGGAAGCCACAGGCTTTCAAAACATTCTAGATATATATATGGTTACCAATCTTTGACATGCAAAACTGTTAAAAATCTCAGCACTTACACCCTGGGGAAGTGCCGCTAGACTGGAAGGCATGAAGTCATTGAGAATTCACAACTCATTTCTCTGAAATGCCAAGAACAAAGCTGTTAAAGCTCAGAAAGCATAGAGACAAGCCCTCTGAGGTGAAGGAGGGTGCAGGAAAGCTCAAAATGAAAGCTCAGAGAGATGAACCAGGTAGCGCCATTTCCGCCTCAACCCAGGTAACAGGATATGCAGCCCATATCATGTTCTACCTCAGTGCCCATGGTCTATCTTCATACTGAATTGCCTGGTAGGTACAGATTGACATTGGGTATTTAAACGTAAATATTCACTTCTGTTTGTCTCATACATCTTGAGGTGAAAAGGACACATTCTTACTGTGAAAGATGAAAAAAAAAAACAAAAAACAATTAACAAGTACCATGAAACCAACTGAAAAGCATAACTCACATTTCTTCTCATCAAAGTTACAGAGCACTGAAAATTTCCATTCATGAAGTTTTTCCTTCTTCATTACTACCCAACTGTCTTCTCAATCAGGTCTGCCTGGAATATTGCAGTCAGTTCCCAATTTCTCTTTCTCCAGCTCTTTTTTTTTTTAATTTTTTTTTAAGATTATTTATTTATTTATTTGAGAGAGAGGCAGTGAAAGAGAGCATGAACGAGGAGAAGGTCAGAGGGAGAAGCAGACTCCCCGTGGAGCTGGGAGCCCGATGCGGGACTCGATCCTGGCACTCCGGGATCATGACCTGAGCCGAAGGCAGTCGTCCAACCAACTGAGCCACCCAGGCGTCCCTCTCTAGCAGTTTTAGCCACCAATCTGGAAACCACTGCGTTGTTTATCCAAATAATGCTGTTATGATGCTGCTCACATAGAAGCACACTTTACTTTATAAAAAATTTTAAGAAATGTATTTACTTGAGAAAGAGAGAAAGAGAGAGTACGAGTGAGGGGAGGGGCAGAGGGAGAACCAGAGAATCTTCAGCAGACTTCTGGCTGAGTGAGGAGCCTGACATGGAGCTTGATCCCACTGCCAATGAGATCATGACCTGAGCTGAAACTAAGAATCTGATGCCTTAACTGAGTGAGCCACTCAGGTGCCCCTATAAACACACTTTAGATTACTTCCCTGTTTTTAGGGATAATAAATATCTAGACTCCATTTTAAAAAAAAATTATATTTTCCCAACTGCCACTTATTTTTTAGCAGCAACATTTAAAGTTGTATATCTACGGTTTCCTCTTTTCTTTGCATATTTGATTTTGTACCATCCCTTCCCTCCTCTTAGTTTCTTCCCTTCCTGAACTCTTTCACTTTCCATTTTTATCTCCATTAAATTATGCAACCTTAAACAACAAAGGTTAAATTAAAGCCATAATAATGAGATATCAACACATCAGCCCTAGAAAGCTAAAATTAAATAAACAGAACATACTGTGTATTGGCTAGAATGTAGCACAAGCTAAACTTTAATACTCTATGGGTAGATGTAAAATAATGCAACCACTTTGGAACATAATGAAGAAGTTTCTTAAAAAATTAAATACCCAGGGGACGCCTGAGTGGCTCAGTGGGTTAAGGCCGCTGTCTTCGGCTCAGGTCATGATCCCGGGGTCTTGGGATCGAGCCCCGCATCGGGCTCTCTGCTCGGTGGGGAGCCTGCTTCCTCCTCTCTCTCTGCCTACCTCTCTGCCTACTTGTGATCTCTGTCTGTCAGATGAATAAATAAAAAAATCTTTAAAAAAAAAAATTAAATACCCAGTGCTCCATGCACCACATGGTGTGGTGCAAAAACAAGGAATACTGTTATGCTGGAAAAACAAAAACAAAAACAAAACAAAACAAAAAAAAACCCATTATGCTAAGTAAAGAAGCCAAATGAAAAAGGTCATATACTGTATGATACATTTTTTTTTTTTAAAGATTTTATTTATTTATCTGACAGAGAGAGATCACAAGTAGACGGAGAGGCAGGCAGAGAGAGAGAGAGGGAAGCAGGCTCCCTGCTGAGCAGAGAGCCCGATGCGGGACTCGATCCCAGGACCCTGAGATCATGACCCGAGCCGAAGGCAGCGGCTTAACCCACTGAGCCACCCAGGCGCCCCCTGTATGATACATTTATAGGAAATGTCCAGAATAGGCAGAAATAGTGGAAATAAAAAATAGGTTATTGGTTATCTCGGGCTGGAGAATGAGGAGTGATTGCTAATAGGTACTACGTGTTTCTTTTTGGGGTGATGAAACTCTTCTAAACTTAAGTGATAGTGATGGTTACACAACTTACATGTGCTATAAATAAACAAATTGTGCACTTAAAAAAATGTTTGGTAGAAATTAAAAAATAATAATAAAATAAAATAAATAAAAATTAAATACCCTTCTTCTTTAAAACCCAGCCATTGCACTTCTAAGTATTTACCTAAGAAAAATGAAATGAAATGCTTATGCAAACAGTTGTATTCAGAAGGTTACACCAGCTTTAATTGTAATAGCCCTGAACTGGAAACATCCCAAATATCTATGCAGAGACAAATGGATCAACAGATTTGGTATATCCATGGCAGTATGAAAATTACAAATGAACTACGAGTGCACACAAAACCATGGATGGATGTCAAAATGATTATTTCATAAGAAAGAAGTCGATCCTACCAAAAAGTTTATACTCTATAATTCTCTTTTTATAAATTATTAGAAAATTAAAACAAACCTATATTGAGAGAGAGATCAGTATTGCCTGGAGAATGGACAATTGATGGGGCATGATTGGAAGGAAAAATTCCAATCAAAAATTCCAAGGAAAGTTTGGGGGTAAATATGTATGTTTATTATCTTTATTACAGTTATGATTTTATGGGTATTTAGGTATGTCAAACTCATTATTTAACTCATATATTTAAATACATGTGATTTAGCATAAGTTGAAAACATTCTGTTAAAAATTAATGCTAGGAACAATCATCTTGTTTATAACTCAGAGACTTTATTGGTCTAATGAATAGAAGACCAGAGAGAGAATAAGGCACAGAGTTAAGACAACCCTCCAAGTAAGTCTGACATTTTAAGCTCATGAACCTGTGAAGGCTGAGGGTCCACATATGGGGAATCTCTCCCAATGAGTAGGACCTAGGAAACAAACTAGGTGGAATGATATGTAGCTGGGACTAGGGACCAGCACAGAAAGGTTTCAGTGTCTTTGGGTAACAGTGAGTGCTAGAAAAGAGATGAGTCCTGACAGCAGGAACAGAGAATAATTGCAGAGATAGTATTAAGCTAGATTGAGAGCCAGCTGGTGCTGGACCAATCACCAGTAAGTCTTGTAGGACCATGACAGTGCCCTGGGCCACTGCACAAGCTGCTTCTAGGTTGCTTTACCCAGTACCACAGAACCTTACAGTTATTTCATGACAGGAGCTTGTCCTTATCATCTTGGGTAGGGGATTTATTAACAGGCAATAGTCTTAGAAAATGGACACTTAGAACCCCCTCAGACCTTTGAGGGGCTTCTCTTGTCATCATTTACATGTAGTTATCATTATATAGCTTGAAAACTAAGATATCAGACAGAAAGCCTGGAAAGGCTTAAAGGTATGTGGATGTATAGGCAAACCTGAGGTCTTCTGGGGACTTCCTTTCCACAAAACCCACAAATCTACCTGTACAAATCCTGTACACTTAAAATTCTACCTCCATCATGAAGCTTTTCTGGACCAATACTCTGTGGCATTTTCTGTATATTATTGCACTGTGTTTTGAGCCTATTAATCTCTATCATAAACCTTGAAAATTATTTCTTCCCCCTTTGAACTCCCCAAACTTATATTATCCATATTATTCATATGTTACTTCATTGTATTTGTCTTACTGTGCTGTTTAGATGGGAAGACTGTGTCTTTTGTTGACAGGCAAGTGGACTGTAATTCTGAATGAGGCAGGAGTTATTATCTTACAGGATACATATCCCCAAATGCATGTTACAGAATGGAGTCACATGTTATTCTTTGTTACTATGATAAGATGAAAAGAGAGAGAGAGAGAGAGAGAGCGAAAAAGGAATAACAGAGGAAACACAAAGAGAGAAAGTTAATACTGATATTGATTACTATTAGTTTTATTACACATTTTTAAATTTCTATTTGTTTTTCTAAGATTTCTTTTTTTTGAAAGATGTTATTTATTTATTTGTCGGAGAGAGAGCAAGAGTGAGTGAGTGAGCACAAGCAGGGGGAGCAGCAGGCAGAGAAAGAAGCAGGCTCCACGCTGATGCAGGACTTGATCCCAGAACCCTGGGATCATGACCTGGGATCATGACCTGAGCCGAAGGCAGACGCATAACTGAGCCACCCAGGTGTCCCTGTTTTATCAAGATTTCATGATTAGATCTTGACATTGGGCTTTCTATTTCAACCATACAGTCATAAAGTTAATCAGTAAACAAAAATGTATTAATTGAGTGAAATATATTATATATTTAATATGTGCTGAGCCACTGTTTTGAATACCTGTAATGTCTTAACCTGCAAAATATCAAAGGTGCCTTTTTCTATCTGAACTGTTTCATTCTGTAATACCCTAACCCCACTTGGGGCAGGAAAACGCTGCTCCTCTATTTTTTAATTCCTTCCTCCCTTGCTTCCTTCCTTATTGTCTGCTTGTTTGCCTTCTATTTTCTTCTCTTTCCTTCCTTCCTCCCTCTCTGTATCCCTATTTCCTTCCTTTCTTCCATTTTTTTTTCTTTCATCTATGTTATGGGTTGACTGTTGTCTCTTAAAAATATATCTTAAATTCCTAACCCACTGTACCTCAGAATGGGGCCATATTTGGGAAAAGGGTCATTGCACATGCAACTAGTCAAGATGAGGTCGTACTGAAGTAGGGTGAGTAATAATCCAATGTGACTGGTGTCCTTATAGGAGGGAAAGGCAGAGACACAGAGGGAGAGACACCAAGGCAGAGATTGGAGTGATACTGCTACAGCCAAGGAACATCCGGGCCACCAGAACCTGGAACAGACATGGAAAGATCCTCCTCTAGAGGTTCTGGGGAGAGCACAGCCCTCTTAACACCTTGATTTCAAACTTCTAGCTCCAAACAAAATGGTTGTTTTAAGCCACTCAGTTTTTGATGCTTTGTTAGTTAGGGAAGCCCTAAGACACTAAGGCAATCTATTCTAAATTTCTACATTTTTATCTTCCTTGTTTCCCTTTCTTTCTCCTCCACCAATTTTGTATTCCTCCCTAGTTTAATTCTGTTCTCTTCTGTGCAACTTTTCTATCTTCTCAATTCTTTTTTTTTTTTGACAGTACAGTTATTTGGAAAAAAGTTTGTTTTCTGGGCACTAGATTAGATTAGGAAACCAACCCATAATGGAATGGAATAGAGAAATACAGATTACCAACCTCTGGGAGTAGAATATTTCCTGTGAATCCATGACTTAATGGCACAATAGTGTTGCATCATATGCATTTCATTTCTGAATATAGCTACTTATTAATGGGAGAGGAAGACACAGAGAAAATGATTGGTCCAGGAACCAGCTCCAGATCCTCTCTGCTGTACTCTAGAAGCCCTGAAAAATATTATTTAAGACAATCACCAATGGACAAGAGAGACTCTGTGAAAATCCAGGTTTCTGGTAGGTAAGTTCCAGTATACTGCTGGAACAAAAAAATATATGAGTTTTAATGCATTAAAGAGGTTAAGAAGAATAATTTCACTTTACCTGTGTTACCCTTCTTCCAAGGTAGCATAGCTCAGTGCCAAGAGAGACTTTCTCTGCCTGTGATTTCTCCTGCCAGGAAAAATGAAAGCATATGACTGACTCATGGCTTGCTCAGCTGTGTAGAATAATACCAAAGAGGTCTATTTACCTCTTGTATCATTTTGAGCTTTAAGCTGCATGACTAGGAGGTAAAAAGAGGCTGGGAGAGTGGCAGATAGAAACCTTGGAGGGCATTACAGAGATGTGGACCCTATTAACTGCTTCACAGCCTCCATGAAGGAGCCTTCAGCTGAGCTTCTAGGGATGCCTTGCTCATAGCTCCCCATAACTGGTCCATAGGCACCTCCACTGCCCCATACCCCCCTCCCTATGGCTGGCTCCCTGTGCATGCTCCCTGAGAATGACGTTTGCAGACAGCTAGTGAGCATGTGTAGAAACTGGCCATAAGCTGTAGGAAAGACAAGAAGCTTGAATTTTATCTCCCTCCATGAGAAAGCAAAAAAGGAGGCTGTCAGTACATGGTCTTGTGTACAGCAAGATTAAGAGAAGATATACAAGCTTAATAATTCTGCCACCAGAGAAAGTAAGATGCATAGAGGAGGCATAGAATTGAAGGTCTGAGAAAGCCTTAAAGTCTCTGTCAGGGCTAGAAGTCAGTTAGTACAAACTGGAAGAGGTGACTTCTACTTCAAATGGGAAGACAGTGGTACAAAACTTCGAGGAACATGGAAAATCAAGGAAACCTGATAACACCAAAGGATCACAATAATCTTTCAGCAACCATTCCTAGAGACATGGAGATCTGTGATTTACCCAATGAAGAGTCATCTTTAGGAAATAGCCATCTTAAGGAAGCCCAATGAGGTACAGGAAGGAACACAAAGATAATTCAATGAAAACAGAATATAAGGAGAAGTCTAACAAGGAGATAGAAATCATAAAAAATGAACCAAACAGAAATTCTGGAGCTGAAAAATACAATGAATGGATTGAAAAATACAATAGAGAGCATCAGCAACAGAATGGATCAAGCAGAAAAAACAATCTGTGAATTAGAAGGAAGGGCATCTGAAATGGTCTAATCAGAGAAGAAGAAAAATAAAGTAAAAGAGGGAAGAAAGACTACACAATCTACAAGGTACCATTGAAAGAAACAATCTGTACATTATAGGAGTCCCAGATGGAGAACAGAGGGAGAAGGGGCTAGAAAGTTTATGTACAGAATTTATGGCTCAGAACTTCCCAAATCTGGGGAAAGAATGGAGGTCCAAGTTCATGACACTCATATTCAATAAACAAATGCAACTTAAACAGATCCTCTCCAAGACACTTTAAAATAAACCTAGTAAAAGTCAAAGACTAAGAAAGAATCTTAAAAGTAACAGGAGAAAAAAAGTTTATTATTTACAAGAGAACCCCCCAAAAGACCATCAGCAGATTCCTCAGCAGAAATCTTACATGCCAGGAGAGTAAGATGATCTATCCAAAATGCTGAAAGAAAAATTGCTTCAAATACTCTTGTGTGGCAAAGTCGTCCTTGAGAACAACTCCATGGTCAGATTGTCACTCTCCTTGGACTCTCATTCTCCGAACACAACAGCCCCTCCTGAGGCCACTGTAATCTGTGCTGGAGTTATAGTAGATATTTGGGATCCAACTTTTCCCCCTTGAACTGTCTCTGGTTTCATTTCCTTTGCAAAGATAAGGCATAGTCTGGAGTAGAAGTTGGAAGGAAGTGGTGAAACAGAACAGTTCTTGTGGTCTTCTTTGATCTGAGCCCATTTCAGCTGAATGAGGCTTGGACAAGGAAGCCCTCCATGTTCTGGTCAACTGGAATTCTTCATCAGCTTTTGGAACCCTTGTCCAGCTAATGAGCAAACCTCACTGTGTTTTGCCTTGTGTGACTTATTTTCTTCATAGATCTATAACAGGGATTCTGCACCAAAATGTGATTGTGGGGAAGATTAATGATTTTTGGACCCATGGCTAATAAATAATTGTAATTGTACTTTAATGTGACACAAATTTGTAGGGAGTGTTTAGCCAGTGAATTTTAAATAATCTAGCCTTATTGGAAAAGCCTTCCTTGTTTTGGATAAGGCAGTGTCTGAAATTTTGAACTACTCTACTACAAATTGCAATATCATCACTATTTTGGAATATGGCATCAGGACTTTTTTTTTTTAATTATTAAGATACTTTTATTGAAGTTATTACCTAGTTACCAATGTAAATCTGCATAGCATGGAGTGACTGAGCTGGTTGTATAGGTCATATAGTTCTATGACAGGTATCTTTCATTTTAAATCTGGGGGAACTCTGTTTATGATTTGGTCTCTGACTCAGCTTGACGACATGCAGGTAAAGAGCGAAATAATCATGGGCTTGCAAATATTCTAGTTTACATCTATTCTAGCTTCAAGTGTGCCCCTCTGGCATCTTTAGACTGGGGCGTCAGGGTGGCTCAGTTGATTAAGTGAATGTCTTCAGCTCAGATCATGATCCCAGAGTCCCAGAATCCTGGGATCGAGCTCCATGTCAGGCTCCCCATTCAGCGGGAAGTCTGCTTCTCCTTCTGACCCTCTCTCCCTCAAGTTCTTTCTCACTCTTTCTCTCTCTCTCTCTCAAACAAACAAGTAAAATTAATAATAATAATAATAATAATAATAAAGGACTTTTCTCTGACTTCAAGCAGGAAGTGTCACTATCCTTTTCTGGAAAAAACACTATCTCTGCATGAGACAAGTTCACAATACAATCTGGTGCTCCACCCAAAGTGATGGGAGGATACCGCATGGTGAGAGAATGGTTAACATTAAAGCATTCTCGTTACCTGTAGTTGTTATTTTCAACAGCTCTGACATCTGATTAAAGGAGAGAAAACAGAAACAAAGGCAATACTTCCAATAATTCAATAATTGTAATTCCTTCTTCACACTGATGTGACTTTGTAATTCAGATTTTTATTTTGTCTTAAATGAAAGAATCAATATCACAAGGCAGATGGTGTTTAATAGGGTAAATTATATTCAGAGAGAAGATTTAATCCTTTATGTAATTTAATTAAAAATTACTTTATGTAACAAGACCACTATTTTACCAGTATATTAACCATTTTCTGAACAATTTTTTAAGCAGGGAAATAGTCATAAGAGTTCATTTGGCCAAGCTATTTAGTTTCTTCTATTTCCAACTTATGAAGGGAGGCAATAGACATGGGTTTGAGTTTATAGATTTCTAAGTGACTTATCCAATCCAACTCTTTAGTTTTTCTGGAATTTATGTAGTTAGAAAGCAGATATGAACTCTTTCAAGTGCATAGATAACCTAAGCACTTCTTGATGATCAGTGGATTGTTGGATGTTACACTTGTAATAACTGTTGTCAGTGTGAGTGCCAATGACATTTCTTAAAAATCTTTGCAAATTGGCTTCTGTATCTAAAAGTCTGGGCTCCAATTAAACATACAGGACATATGACAATAATTGCCAGCAATAAGAAAGTCCTTCCCCCTGAGCTGTTAAGTGAATGAAAGCAATGAGTGATGGGTAGAAATGTGCAGAGAGAAAAAAGGGCTGAAATGTCACTGTCAGTGTGCCCAACGGAAAAGCCCTGTCAAAGAAGGAAGGAAGTCAGATTCTTTCAGAGCTGACACAAGGAGGGAACTACTAAGGCTGCTTCATTTGCGAAGTCAAAGCTATTTAGTTTCTATTCAGGAATGACAGGAAAAGAGGCAGCAACATTCTCTTGTTGTCTTCCCCTTCAAATCAGACACACTTACATTTCAAGTTAAAATGTGCAAATCAGATTGTGTTGCTGGCCACGCGTAGTTTAGTATCTGTACATTAAATGAAAGGCTAATTTATTTTGTATGCCGCAGTTTCTGGAGTTTTCTTTTCATTCTGGCAATTATGCTAGAATTGTTGGTGACATTTGCCTAGAATACCCCCCCCCTTTTGTCGCTTTAGAGAGTTTTATATTCTGTCACTTATTATTGGGGACAAGGGGAAAACAGGATGTAAGACAATTTATCCCTGCCAGAAATCAGGTTATAATGTATTGAGCCTCTTTACAAAGAATATTTCTATAAATAGAAGTCATGAGGATCTGTCATAAAATATCCAGAGGCTTTGGAAACCCAGTAAGCAGGTTATATAGAGCTGTCCTCCAAAGTACCACTAGAGTCCTTGAAAATGTCAAATTCACTCTGTGTCAGCATTTCCTAGCCTACCTACATGCAGAATAACTTCCAGAGACTAAAGCATGGAAAATAAATATTTAGCAACCCTAGCTGCTTCTGAAATTGTCTATATGAATCTGCCCAAATTACTGAATACCCTGTAAGCATTCTTCTCATGTATTTTTACAGAGTGATTTAGAAGCTTTCTTCAGCAATAATCACTGGCCTGGATTTGAAAGTGGCTAGCTATAGCAGTTGTTTTGCACAATGTCTATAACAGGTTAATTAAAGGACTATTCAACGTAATTGAGGTCTCCTGGGCTCTAAATAGTTCTTCAATTCTGTAAATCACTCTGTCCATTATTGAAGGTTCAATGTGAAGAGTCTTGAGGAATAATGCAAAGGTTTTAAAGTGAGGCATATCTGGATTGAAATTCTCTCTCTACTACATGCAAATTGTGTAATCTTAGGCAGTCAATTTATTTTCTCTTCCTTTCAGTTCCTTTATCAGCAAAATGGAAACTATATATATATATATACATATATATATATGCAGATACACACACATATGCACACACAGAGAGCATTGTCCCTGCAAGGATTAAGTAACATTTTCAGTATAGATTGTCATTCATGCAGCATATGTTCATTACATGGTAATTTTCTTGTTTCTTGAATGTGCTTCTATCTGTGTGGGTCTGCTCACAGCAAGCATTTGAAATAAAAGATTTATAACCTCACAAAGAGAACTAGCTGGCTAGGTTTCAGAAAGATACCACCTTGGCAAATTTCAAGAGCTTGGCGATGAACTTTGAGAGACCAGAGTCATGAGCTTCTCAAGGACCCAGACACGGAGTATTTCAGTTTCAGAGTACAAATGTTAACAAAGGTCTATGTATAATTGCAATAGAATAGATCCTCTGTCTCGTGAAATCTTCCCCTCTGGGAGCTTTGTGTGGTTCTATGATATGTACTTATGGAGATGTTTGGTTTTGGTTGTGTTACTGCAGTGAAACGTAGATCTCTGATTGGGATATTTTAATCTTTTTTTAAAAAAGATACTATTTAGGGGCGCCTGGGTGGCTCAGTGGGTTAAGCCGCTGCCTTCGGCTCAGGTCATGATCCCAGGTCCTGGGTTCAAGCCCCACATCGGGCTTTCTGCTCAGCGGGGAGCCTGCTTCCTCCTCTCTCTCTGCCTGCCTCTCTGCCTACTTGTGATCTCTCTGTCAAATAAATAAATAAAATCTTAAAAAAAAAAGATACTATTTATTTATTTGACAGAGAGAGAGAGAGCACAAGCAGGGAGAACAGCAGAGGGAGAGACAAGCAGGCTCTCTGTCGAGCAAGGAGCCTGATGTGGGACTTGATCCCGGGACCCTGGGATCAGGACCTGAGCCAAAGGCAGATGCTTAATGGACTGAGCCCCTCAGGCGCCCCTGATCTGAATATATTAATATTATTTTCTGGGAGTTGTTGTGAACATCTCCATATAAATGTGGTACCTAGATGGCATCCTCATAATAAGGTTTTACGCTGACCCCAAGGGCCAGGGACCTCTCTTCCTGAAGTGTGTGTAAATGGATTATGTGGCTTTCCCTTTTCTTTTTTTTTTTTTTTTGAAGATTTTATTTATTTATTTGACAGACAGAGATCACAAGCAGGCAGAGAGAGAGAGAGAGAGGAGGCTCCCTGCTGAGCAGAGAGCCCGATGCGGGGCTTGATCCCAGGACCCTGGGATCATGACCTGAGCCGAAGGCAGAGGCTTTAACCTACTGAGCCACCCAGGCGCCCAGCTTTCCTTTTTCTAACCATATTTCAGTTTTGCCTTAGTGGATTAACCTATGTTAGATATAATACTTTTAGGACACCTCTTTTATCTTTATAAAGACTTTGTCTATATCATCATGTCTTTTTTTTCCCTCTATGTTTGCTACTCGGAGGTTCTGTGATAACTCATTGTGTTATAACTGGATTTTCCCCAATGATTAGTGAATAGAGTGTGTTTTTATATATTTATGAGTCATTTAGATACCTTGCTTTGTAAAGGAGATTTTTAATATCACCATGTATATTGTTTGATGTATATGGGACTGACCCTAATCCAAAAATATTTAAAGCAACTTTAAAACATGTGGTGTCATATAATAAACACAAAATTAACCCAAGTGGGTGGAGAACTTAAGGGCCAAATAAGCACAGATTATGACACAAAACTGAAGGTAAGTTTAACAAATTAAATGTATATGTTGTTTCAGATCATACATTCAGATCTGGATTCCAGTGACCAGAACAAAGTGGAAAACCTTTTCACCACACAATTCAGAATCCATTACTAAAAGGACAGCCACCTGCCATTCAGAAAAAGTTACTTCTAGAACTGGGATTTGGAAACTTTTCTTTATTAGAGCAGAGGATGGAAAGAGGTCGGGTCTCACATGCAGATTTATCAGGCTTGGTTTTAGGGCACAGTACATTACACACTTTTGAATTAATTATCAACATTTTGTATGTATGTTTTTAAATTTTATTTAAACCCTATACCACATGTGGGGCTTGAACTCACGATCCCAAGATCAAGAGTTGCATGCTCTACCAACTGAGCCAGCCAGAAGCCCCTAATTATTGCTTTTTAACATCAACATGCTTATCTACTAAATTCTGGGCTCTGGGTTCCTGTTCACAATTCAAAACAGTGGGACACAGTGTGTCTCTGTGCCTGCATGTAGCCAAGTTCCAGCCCTTGCAGAGAACATGTGCTCTCCATTTTACAAGGATTTCCATCAATTCCTGGTGTCAGATGTCATTCATCATCATTCTTCTGCTGGTCCCATTTATTTTGTATTTAGTGATTTTCTGCCACTTTACCAAGCCCATTCACCTCATTTCTGTTTCCAGCTGGTCCCTGTAGGCATCCGAGTTTGTATTCCTTGAGGAGTAGATCAGATGTATATGCATCAGTTAAGCCCTTAGAAATGTTATTTCTCAAGGAAACAATACACTGTGAGATCATCAGCTTCTCATTTTGTCGCTAAGCCTAAAAGGAAAGCACAGAAAATCCCAAGAGGCTAATAATCTGAAATTTATGTATGCTTGTTTTGGCATATGTTACCTAAGTATTTTTTGGAAATGCTATGCCTTCCAAATTATTTTCTGTGTTTCTTAATTGTGAAATTCAAATGTCAACAGCAAAATAATGCACAGGCGAAGAAGAATGGCATTAATAATGTAGAGAAATCCATCTGGAATTATTTTTTCCAAGATGATTGATAAACCACATAATACTCATATGAATAATTGAAACTTGATCACTTTACACAGTGTTCCAGACACTATGCATAATCAAGTAAGAGGATTATGTAATTCTTTTAATGTATGCATTTTTCAAGTAACTATTTTATTTAAGGTATAACAAAAAATATGCAAATTGTAAGTATGTCGCTGAATGAATGTTTGCAAGAAAACACATTGTTGTAACCGTCATCACTGAGACCAAAAATAGATCACCAAATCCCAAATCCTCCCCATCCCTTCTGCTTATCATTAGCTACCTCTTCTCATTCCCACACCAAAAGATTACCACTCTTGTGTGACTTTTATTTCCATAAGTTAGTTTTGACTCTTAATTTTGTATAAATAAAATCATACAGTATGTAACTTTATGTAATATTTCATTAGTTCAATGATTGGAGCATCAATTCATGTTTTTATATTATGAATAATATGTACTTTCTTATAGCTATATAGTATTCCACTGAAGCAACTTTTGTTTTATTTATTTATTATTTATTTTTATTATATTATGTTAGTCACCATGCAGTACATCATTAGTTTTTGATCTAGAGTTCCATGATTCATTGTTTGCATTTAACACCCAGTGCTGCTTGCAATACCTGCCCTCCTTAATACCCATCACTGGGCTAACCCATTCCCCCACCCCTCTCTTCTCTAAAACCCTCAGTTTGTTTCCTGGAGTCCACAGTCTCTCATAGTTTGTCTTCCCTTCTGATTTCCACCCCTTTATTTTTCCCTTCCTTCTCCTAATGTCCTCCCTGTTATTCCTTATGTTCCACAAATAAGTGAAACCATTTGATAATTGTATTTCTCTGCTTGACTTTTTTCACTCAGCATAATCTCCTCCAGCCCATCTATGTTGATGCAAATGTTGGGTATTCATCCTTTCTGATGTCTGAGTAATATTCCATTGTGTATATGGACCACATCTTCTTTATCCGTTCATCTGTTGAAGGATATCTCGGGTCCTTCCACAGTTTGACTATTGTGGACATTGCTGCTATGAACATTGAGGTGCATATAGCTCTTCTTTTCACTACATCTGTATCTTTGGGATAAATACCCAGTAGTGCAATTGCCAGTAATGCAATTGCTGGGTCATAGGGTAGCTCTATTTTTAAATTTTTGAGTAACCTCCACACTGTTTTCCCAAGTGGCTGTTCCAACTTACATTCCCCCCAACAGTGTAAGAAGGTTCTTCTTTCTCCAAAACCTCTCCAACATTTGTTGTTTCTTGCCTTGTCAATTTTTGCCATTCTAACTTGTGTAACATGGTATCTCACTGTGGTTTTGATTTGGATTTCTCTGGTAGCTAATGATGCTAAACATTTTTTCATGTGTCTGTTAGCCATCTGTATGTCTTCTTTGGAGGAGTGTCTGTTCATATTTTCTGTCCATTTTTTCCATTTTTGCACCAAAACCCAAAATATACCTTGAAATACACCTAACCAAAGAGGTAAAGGATCTATACCCTAGAAACTACAGAACACTTATGAAAGAAATTGAAGAAGGCACAAAAAGATGGAAAAGCATTCCATGCTCATGGATCAGAAGAATAAACATTGTTAAAATGTCTATGCTGCTCAGAGCAATCTATACTTTCAATGCCATCCTGACCAAAATACCAACAGCATTTCTCAAACTGCTGGAACAAACAATTGTAAAACTCGTATGGAACCAGAAAAGACCCTGAATCACCAAGGAAATGTTGAAAAAGAAAAGCAATGCTGGGGGCATCATGTTGCCTGATTTCAAGCTATATTACAAAACTGTGATCACCAAGCCAGCATGGCACAAAAACAGACCTAGATCAATGGAACAGAACAGAGAGCCCAGGTATGGACCCTCAACTCTATGGTCAACTAATCTTCAACAAATCAGGAAAGAATATCCAAAGGATAAAAGCCTTTTCAATAAACAGTGCTGGGAAAATTGGACAGCTATACAGAGAAGAATGAAACTTGACCATTCTCTTATACCATACACAAAGATTGAACTCAAAAGGATGAAAGACCTCAATGTGAGATAAGAATCCATCAAAATCCTAAAGGAGAACATAGGTAGTAACCTTTTCGACATTAACCACAACTTCTTTTAAGACATGTCTCCAAAGGCAAAGGAAACAAAAGCAAAAACGAACTTTTTGGGGCACCTGGGTGGCTCAGTGGTTTAGGCCTCTGCCTTCGGCTTGGGTCGTGGTCTCAGGATCCTGGGATCGAGCCTCTCTTGGGGCTCTCTGCTCAGCAGTGAGCCTGCTTCCCCCTCTCTCTCTGCCTATTTGTGATCTCTCTCTCTCTCTGTCAAATAAAGAAATAAAATCTTTTTAAAAAAATGAACTTTGGGGACGTCATGAAGATCAAACCTTCTGCACAGCAAAGGAAACAGTCAACAAAACAAAGAGGCAACCCACGGAATATTTGCAAATGACACTACAGATAAAGGGGTGGTATCCAAGATCATTATGGACTTCTCAAACTCACCACCCAAAAGACCATAATCTATTTAAATATCCTACTACAGATGGACATTTGAGTTATTTCCAGTTTTGACTATTACCAATTGTGCTTCTATAAATATATTGTATGACTTAACGCTGCACATGTTTACATATTTCTGTTACATGGGAGGAAATACTGGATAATAGGTTTTGTTTATACTCTGCTTTAGAGGATACTGACACATAATTTTCCAGAATGACTGAAAGAATTTAAACTTCCACCAGCAATGTGGGAAGGTCCCAAGGAGTTACTCCATATCCTCATGAATACTTGCTATTACCTAGCACTCCACACACCACCCCCCAAAACAACCTGAGGAGATATTGACGAGGGTTACATTAAATCTAAAAATAAATTCAGTGAGATTGCTTTAAAATATTGTCTCCCCTGATCGGTAAATACCGTATATCTTTACTTCAAGTCTGTAATTTTAAAATTATTTTTTGTTTTTTATTTTTTATTTTTCAATGTCAATTTTTTTTAAAGATTTTATTTATTTATTTGACAGAGAGAGATCACAAGTAGACGGAGCAGCAGGCAGAGAGAGAGAGAGGGAAGAAGGCACCCTGCCGAACAGAGAGCCCAATGCGGGACTCAATCCCAGGACCCTGAGATCATGACCTGAGCCCAAGGCAGCGGCCTAATCCATTGAGCCACCCAGGCGCCCCTTCAATGTCAATTTTTTATTGGTATTTCATATTTTTGAGATAACTCTAAATGTTATACTTTCCTTTTATTTTCTCTTTGTTTCATTCTGATATATGTAAATATTTTTATATTTTTATAAATATGTGTTCAACTACCTTGTCAAACTCTTGTAATTAATTCTAGAACTTTTTAAAAAAAATTCCTTTGGATTTTATAAGTCCCCAGTCATGTTGAATAAAAAAAATTAGTTTAATTTCTTCCTCTCTAAAATTTACACATTTTATTTCTCTTACTTGTCTACTGCATTGACTAAGATATGATGTTGAACAAGAGAAATGATAATTGGTCTCTGTGTGTAGTTCTTGATCACAGCAGACAGACTCACAATATTAATCATTAAGGATAACATCTGTTGTAGGTTTGTTTGTATATAACTTTATCAGATTAAGGAAGTTATTTTCTATTAATAGCTTGTCAATATGATGAATGTCAAATTTTATCTCCTTTTTAAAAAAATCTAGAGAGAATGATGGCTTTACTCTTTTATTTTTAACTAATATAATAAAGTGCATTTTCAAATTTCCATTATTAGCCAATCCTTCCATTATGATTTTATATTGCCTTTTCTCTGAGCATAGGAGAAAATCTTTGTTATCTAGGGTTAGCCCAAGATTTCTTAAAATATATTCCAAAAGTATAACCTAGACAAAAATAAATTAGATTTCATCAAATTTAGAATATTTCATTCTTTGAAAGGTACTGTTGTTGTGCCCAGGTGGCTCAATCAGTTAAGTGTCTGCCTTCATCTCAGTTCCTGATCTAAGGGTCCTGGGACCAAGCCCAGATCCTGGCCCCTGGCTCAGTGGGGAACCTGCTTCTCCCTCTCTCTTTTCCCCTCCCCCTGCTCATGCTCATTCTCTTTCTCTCTCTTTCAAATAAATAAATAAAACCTTTTAAATCTTTTTTTTTAAAAAGATACTGTTAAGAAAATGAAAAGTCTTTGCCTTGTTTTAATTCCAATATCAACATCATCTGTGAGTTCTATTTTAGTCAACTGGTCTTGTCTACTGGCATACTTGGTAATTTTGATGGAAACTCAAGAAATTACATCTATAAATTTGCAGTGATTCCATATGATATTATCTTCTTTCAGAGAGGATTTATTTTTGCTTGGCTGGCAATTATAGTAGAAAGAGTTAACCCAAAATTCACAAGAAATTTGGATAATTTTAGGAACGTTTTGCCCTTTTGAGAGTTTAAAAATATTTTAGTTTGCCTTCTTTCTTATGGTATGGATTTTTAGTAGTCTCAACTCAAAGTCTGAAATATTAATCAGTTCTCCTCATTCTTGGTCAGTCTTGAACTCTAACTATTTTTCACTCTAGTGGAATGAGACTACCAAAACTGCTACTTATATTTTTAGCTTTTAATCTCTCACTTGGCTTCTAGCCCTATCATCATTCACAGGATAAAAATCAGCAAATATCTCAAATGCAAAAATGGTAAAGAATGTTGAGCTCACCTCAATTCATTTCTTTTCTCTCTGGGATGCAGGTCCTTCAAATTCTGGATGTGTTCATTCTTACTCTTGTATCTTCAAATTGTTATTTTGTAAAATTCATTTTATATAGCTTTTATAGTTGTTGAAAGTAAAGATATTGGTCTGATAGAAACTATTTTGTCATTGACAGAAGTGCATGTCTGTCTTCTAGGTTGTTTAATAATATAAAGCCATTAAATATGAGAAAGAAAGTGGCATACAATTTTCTCCAAAGAGTTTTGAGTAATTTATTGAATCCATATCATCGATCTTTACCATACCCTTGTCAACACTGGTAACTCATTAACTATCCAAAGGTCACCCAAAAACCCATCAGAAGTCCAGAAATAGAAGCTGAACATCCAGCTCAATCCCCAGAGCCACATAGACTATTGATGCCTGATATAAAAATTACATCCTCATTCAGGAAGTACTAAGTAATTCCATCAGTGACCTATCTATCTTTTTCTCAGCTCCATATCCTCTGTAACAGAAGGAAAAGAATAAATGAGAGCATTTCAGTCTTAGATTTTCAGTAAGAGGGGTGACTAGTGTTATTTTTTAAATTCTTTTTAATCTTACAAAGTATTTTTTCCTATTCACAATAGTAAAAGTAAAAGGGCAAAGAGTCATCTGGTTTCTGATTATCTTTTCTAGAAACTTAGATAAAATGAAAACCTGGTTTTATGTTAGTTAAATCCTAGGCTAAAAGTGAGGAAGGAACCAATATGTAATCCTAACATGTCACAGAGATAACCATCAGTTATTCATTCAATAAGTATATATTTAAGATGTACTATGTGAATCACTGTTTTGGTACTAGGGACATAGCACTGCATGTAACATAGAAATTACTAAACACATGAAACATATTCTTATATTCTTAGGGAGAATAGGGATAATAAATCAATATATTTTATGTCAAGAATTAATAAATGCTATTAAAAAAAGAACAAGGTTAAGAGAAGAGGAGGAATCCCACTATACTTTTTTAAAGATTTTATTTATTTATTTGAGAGAGAAAGATAGAGCACAAACTGGTGGGGATGGTGTGGAGGAAGAGGGAGAAACAAACTCACTGATGAGCAGGGAGCCTGACATGGGGCTCAATCCCAAGACCCTGAGATCATAACCTGAGTCGAAGAGAGAGGCTTAACCCACTGAACCATCCAGGCACTCCAGGAATGCCACTTTAGATAAAGTGAGGAGGGAAGGCCCTTATAAAAAAGTGACTTCTGAATAGGGTCTTAATGAAGTCAGGATTTTGGGAAAACCATGTAAATTACTGTGAAAGCACTTTCCAAGCAGAGGAAAAATAAAGTGAAAAGACTAAAACAGGAAGGTTCTTGGAATGTTTGATAAAGAACAAGCAACGCTGTGGTGTAGTACACTGAGTGGAAGTGAAAGGTTAGGAAATGAGATGGGATAAAAAGTAAAAGGTAAGATCAAGTATGAACTTGTAGGTCATGGTTAGGGCTTGAGTTTGTTGTAAGTATCATGAAAAGCCATTGGCTGACTAGTTAAGGTGAGAGGAATAAAGGATAAAGAGATTAGAGCAGAAGCAGAAGGAGGGGATAGATTAGGAGGCACTAACTAAGGAGAGTGATAATTGGGGCTTGGACAAAGATGGCAGGAGAGAAAAAGATGAGACATGGAGGATTTCCAAATAGATTTCGTTGATGGAGTTGACAGGATTTGCTGATGGATTGGTTGGAGAAAAAAGTGAGAAGTCAAGGATAATTCCAAGATTTTTGTACAAGAAAATGGGTGAATCATGGTGCCATTTCCTGAGAGGAAATGTACTGGAAGAAGGGCAGATTTGGGAGAAGAAATCATGACCATCTTTCTCCCAAATTTTTCACTGGCTTGGAGCTCATTAATATAAATATGAATAACAGAAAATAAAATTCCTGCTGCCTATTGATTTATTTCCCCATCCTGTGCTCTTTCTTCTCTGAGAACCTAAGTTATCAATGAGTTCAAGTGGAAATCCAAGAGAATAGGAAATCAAAATATAGGAATACAGGAGTCAAAAACAAAGTGGAAAAAGCAAGTCATTGGACAAGACAGGTGATGATATCCTGAGCCAAAATAAAATTTAAGCTTAATGAAAATCAAAAGTATACTTTCCAGATTAGTGTAAAATATGTAGTGTAATGAGAGATTAAAAATTTCAAATTTGAAGGGGCGCCTGGGTGGCTCAGTGGGCTGAAGCCTCTGCCTTCAGCTCAGGTCATGATCCCAGAGTCCTGGGATCGAGCCCCACGTCAGGCTCTCTGCTTAGCGGGGAGCCTGCTTCCTCCTCTCTCTCTCTCTGCCTGCCTCTGTACCTACTTGTGATCTCTGTCTGTCAAATAAATAAATCTTTAAAAAAAAAAAAAGAAAAAAAAATTCAAATTTGTTGTTCAACCAGTGTTCAGCTTTCTTCTATAGCTCCAGATCTGTTTTTGAATAAGTATAAATAACCATTCATTCTCATCCTCATATACTTTTCTTATCCTCCCCATCTCCCCAAAGCTTATAGGGCCAGAAGCTGAAAGAAGTAACCAAATAAGTGTAAGGACACTATTTAATTTCCACTTATTAACTCTTTTGAGACCTGACACCAAATATTGTAATGGTCCATGTGTAGGTGATCACGAAAATGCTCTATTGTAATTTATTATCCCCACAGTAGTTGGATCACTCTCATCAGCCATTATTACAGGAGCATACTAATAAGTCAGTAGTGGGCAAGTTGACAAAGGTACCAAGACTCTTAGAAGTATCACCAATTCCACAAGATTCTATTCAAGTCAATTCTGTTCTCTCAGAGTCATCTCCTTTTCTTTGGCAACTCCTTCGGGCAATGTAACTCTTGAGAGCTCCAACTGGGGAAAATATTGAAAAAGTGTCCAATTGACCATACTTGTCATGCTGCATTGTCATAAAAAGATGTGATTTCATCTTCCTAGTAGTTAATTGTGAAGATGTTCACTAAATATATTGAATGTGGTATGCTGCTCATTGGCTGAAATATTAAATTTTTAATAGCTTCCCATGCATTCTCAAATATGAGTATGTTACACACTTCTATTGCCTTTGAAAGAACTCACAATCTCTGAGCAATAATCTGCCATCTAATTTACATTTTTATAATGTGTCACAGATAGGAAAATATTCTCCCTCAAGTCTACATATCTTTCTCTTCTGAATTTTTTTTTTTTGTACTGCATAAGGAGCTACAGATTTCATAAAATAATTGAGGCCAAAGAGAAGACCCTATACAATTTCTACAGAACACCTGATTGTACCACCTGAGAATTTTGAGGCATATTGCTATCACAGAATTTCTTATATTGGGTCAGAAGTATTCCTAACTTTGCTCATTCATCCTACTAACTTGATCAATATGTAAGTCTTTTTAGATACCTGTGTGTATATTTGCCATGTTTTTCCATACACCCACTATTCTTTTTCAGGTATGATACATACCAGAATAACCTGACTGAGCAAAACCACCAATGTCCATTTGCCCTCAAAAATTGACAAAACTTTATGTTCTCTATTTTCACTAAGTATTTGCAATCCCTTTTGATGGTGTATCTGGAATATAAGGTGCATCTCAAAACTACCTTATAGTTTAAATATCAAAATAAGGTAAAATGATGATAATTCCACCTAATTTACTGGTGGTTGGAGAAGAGTTCATTGACCAGTCCTGGAAAACAATGTGTTTCTCAGCGGAGCACCAAGAGAAAAGTCTGAAAACACAGAATGGGCCTATATTATTGAAGGTTCTAATCAATACTGACTGATAAAACTGTCAAAATTCTTTAAAAAGGACAAACCAGAAGGGTGAAAACTAAAAATACCATGTACTTCCTGGGAGCCATGGAAAACTCTCACCTTAATAACCCAGACCTTGACCATCTGCCTGTTTGACATTGTGTCCTCTACTGTAAACAACTACCTGCAAAGAGTCAATAAGAAAGCATGCTACAGCAAATTTGAGGTTCTTCCACCTCCCAGATAACCTAGAACAAGAAGATGGAGAAAAATTGTGTTTTTTTAATTCAATAGAAGATTATAAAAAATCCTGAATGCATACTCTGTTGTGACATTTCCCTTAGAGACTTAGAAAGCATCCTAAAAAAGGAAAATTTAAATCATCTTCACTCTCTGAAAGGATATGTAGTGTATGGTCAAACACTTAGATCTGGTGAAAGGCCACTTTTTTCTCTGTTCCTGAAAAACAGGATGGTGTTAAGTGCATTCAGATAGCTGAAGCATTTAAAGAAAATTATGGCTTTACAAAGGTGTTGAATATAGATAACACTCAGTTATGATTTAATGACTAAAAAATAGAGAGACATATTTTTTCTTTTTTTTTTTTAAAGATTTTATTTATTTATTTGACAGACAGAGATCACAAGTAGGCAGAGAGGCAGGCAGAGAGAGAGGAGGAAGCAGGCTCCCCACCGAGCAGAGAGCCCAATGCGGGGCTCGATCCCAGGACCCTGGGATCATGACCTGAGCTGAAGGCAGAGGCTTTAACCCACTGAGCCACCCAGGCGCCCTGAGAGACATATTTTAAGTCCTCTTCCAACTGATGTTTTTTACATTGTTGAATCTTTCATTTAATGCTTTATTTTTTTTAAATGTTTTAATTAAATTTGAATCTGACAAGGAAAAAAAATGTCTCAAGATCACTTACCAAAATGATATGACTGCATTTGTGATGTTTTTATTTTGTTTTGTTTTACTAATGTAAATTTTCTTAATAACTGCCCACCTGTAAAAGTCCTCTCAGTATGGTATAAGAGCCAGAACTATTAATTTATATAGATAGACAAATTAAGAAGTGCAAATCTAGAGCTAGAGGTTATGCCAACCATTAGACTCCATGGGATTTCCTATCAAAGATTTTGGCTTTAGTGTAAATATACACCATTAAAAAAGAAAACATGAATTAGGCCAACATTAGGGAGAATATAACTGCCAGTTCACCATTGGCTTATTGTGTTCATTTTTCTTTTATTTTCTAGAATCTTAGCATTGACAAGTAGCTTCTCATATCATAATTATGTGGAGCCTTTTGTCTCCAATAAAAATCTCAGTTCTATGCTTTGGTCATGGGTAAAATTTAGGTATTCTTAGTATAGTCATTAATTTGGTAAATACATTGGGAAAAAGGCAAGTGAAATGGCATAGGTTTGAACCAAAACGAATACCACATTGACCACAAGAGTATTGAGAATGGGATTATTACCTCATGCTTACCACTTTCAAGGAGAGAGTTCATGAAAGATCTAGATGCTTATTGGTGGGCACACAAGGAATAGGGGACTGACTTTGGTACAAAACACATAGGCTTGAGGTCTGGCTCTTAAAAAATATACTACTTCATAATACATACAGAAAGGCAATTCATTTCATGCTTCCCTTCTTCAATCTGAAGGCAATTGAACCAACTAGCCTTCCTCCCATTTGCATTTCATCCCTAAATTTGCTGCCTTCCAGTAGCTTTTCTCCATAATCAAGGTTTCCTTTGGAATCCATTTGTACCTGCATGCATACTTTGTCCAGTGGTTCATCAGTTCTCAGGAATGGGCTCTTGCATGGATCTGATGATGCAGGATGAAGTCCAGGTGGATGCAGGATGAGGTCCAAGTGCAACTAACATTTGCTGAATATGAGCTCTAGGAGGTCTGCCCTTATTCTCCTATAGGACCTAATTGTCCTTTCTTTTCTGAAAGACCAGAAGGTAAAGATGAGACAAAATACACATCAACTCTGTCAGAAAGACAGTTGGCACTCATTGTTGTCCCTTTCTCCAAGCAATGTTGATTTATCTTTCTTCTTCCAAAGTCAGTGCCTTTCCAGTGACCCAATTAATCTCTCAGAGAATGATGGGAGTTCTCATCTTATTTTATGGCATTGCTCCCTCTGTTTGACAGTTAAACTGTTCACAAGCATTTTAGTTTGTCCTCACCTTTATCAGTTTACCTCATTCTCAATTTTCTCTCCAAGATTCTCTTTTCTTCAGTTGTGTGAAATCATCATTCTACATATTCTACTAAAATACTTTCTTTTGGTATTTTATAAAATCTTCTATCCATTCTGAAGACATAGAGGATGGAAAGAATGCAGGTAAAGCATGAGAGTTTCCATGTCGTTAGGAATTACCTAAATTCACACACTGGCAAGATGAATCCAGCATTCTGATTTTGTAGAAGAAGAACTAAAGAGTCGGAGATACTACATAGCTTACTCAAAAGAGCTACAAACGGGCAGGTAGGTAACTCAACTGCAGTTTGAAGCTCAGTTTGACTCCTAACCCTATGATATGTTACATTTTCTCATGATTTTGAGCTCTATATGAATTTTAGAAGATTATCTCACCAAAGGCTGGTAATTGTAATTGAGTGTAAAGTAATAAAGGTTTTAACACTAATATTCCAGGTTTGGAAAGAACTGGATGTGTCAGCCCACAAGCTGTAATTTGAGAGTTAACAAAGGCATCATGTGGTTTCTTGGTATCTTTCCTCACCTGCATCCCTACTTCTTTGGAAACAGACATCTGGCGCAATTCCACCTATATGTGTGGGCTGCAACCCAGGCTAAGCTGAGCTAATCATAATATTCCATCTCCCTGGCCATGTTGATTGATCCCCAGATGGGCTCTTGAGCCAAGCAAAGCTAATTAGAATCCTCCTCTGGGACATTTTTGCTGGAGTGTTACACAAATACCTCTCCTGTCTCTTGGGTCATAGAATTCCAACTGGCTTTATTCCCTGGTTTATGGCAAAACCCTTCAGCTTTAAAAGCAATGTATGCCATTTTAAAAACAATTAAAGCAGCATGAAAAAGAATATAACCGCTAGTTCATCATGGGAATGCAGCAGAGGTGAGAAGGTAGGAGAGAGGTAAAAAAGGAGAAAAAAGAGAGAGACAATGAGATAACTTTGATTCCCTGGATTTAGTCATCATAATATTCATGAAATTTCATCCATGAAACTCTATCCCTGTACTTTTTTTGGTTAAATGAGCTGAAAAAAAAAACTTTTTTTCAAGAAGAATTCAAATGGGCTCCTGATATGCTATTTTTCTGTAACCAAAGATTTGTAATTACATACCGCCCCAAATTAATTATGCTATCCCCAATAAACTCTATTTAAAGACCTGAACACTAAGATAAAATCCAAGAACGTAATACATTACTTGAAAAGATCAAAGATGAACTCACCTGGACATAGAACATGTCTCTGTAACATACTGGAAAAAACACTTGTCTTGGTGTCCAGCACCTGGGTTTTGATATAAACTGCCAGTAATGATCTGTCTTACTTGGTGCTTCAATTTCCCCATATATAAAATGAGGAGAATTGTCCTAATGAACTCTAGCATCCCTTTCTGTTCTAAAATTCAATCGCTCTCTACTATATAATGCTTTTCAGATTAGCTTCAGTCACTTGACAAAAGTTTGTATATACCCTAAAAGGATAGCGTGAGAAATAGACAAAAGGCTGCAGGGATTGGACTAAGCCACCAACCTAGTCGCACAGACAGTCCAGGTCTCATGCTGCAATGAAGTGTGTGAAGCATGAACACAGCCAGGAAGGAGGAGCTGAAGGAACTCCTGAGGGATAAAATGCACCATGGTGTGGGATAACCCCAAATCTTATGGAACTAAGGCTAGGTATAAGGGCTGTTTGGTTTATAGGTTTTGGTCCGCTTACATGAGGTAGATAATGACTTTCTAATTTTCATTGAAACTTATCAATTAGGGCAACTTCGTTTTCCCCAGTGATTGATCACAAGTTGTGTTTTCTCAAATGCAAAACCTTATATCACAACAGCTTCCTTTATATAATATATACGTGGACCGGTATTCCTGTCCCTTTTCACCTTTCATTTTTTAGAATATACACACTTCAGTATGGTATGGTTTTGCAAATACATCCTATTGTATTAAACACTTCCATTCTTTCAACATCACTCTGCAAATCAGGTCCTTTGGACCCAGGATGACACAAGCCTGGGTGCTGCATTTTCAGTGCAGTGAAGTGGAAAAATGACAGATTTTACAATAGACAAATCTGATTCCCAAACCTATCATGTATTACCCTGTAGATATGGGCAAGATCTTAGTATACCTAAACCTATTTTTTCATATGATACTATGTAGATTATAAATTCTACCACATAGGGCTACTAAGAGCATTCCTTTAGATGGCTCATGGAAAGCAGCTGGCACACAGTAAGTGCTCAAACATGTTCACTTCCTTCTAAATGGTCAAACCTGGTTTAATGAATAAAGGATGTTATTTTTTTTTCTTAATTTTACTGAAATAACTCCATGCCCTTTGTTCCCCATAACCCCCTCCAACTCGACTTAGTGAAATCTTTAAGTCATTCCTAACTTCACTAAATTCTTGGTACCAACCATATTCTTAAATTGTTTCCTAGATTTTAGGGATAAGTGTGAGTGATAAAGCCTAATGAGGCATCATTAGGTGTTTTTCTGGTTTACTTTTACTGTAAATACTCTGTAGTCTCCTAGGAAACTCAGAGAGGTACAAAAGCTCAAGATTATTCTGCTTTTCTCGCATTCCTCAGATCGTGATTATTAGCGGGCTCCGATTATTGGTTCTTCCCACTTTAAGAAGGAAACAGAGATAATTACACCACAGGATTAACAGGATGGAAATCTGGTGAAATTTTAGGAATTGGATTGCTTACTCTGTAAGGAAGATGAATAATGTAAATCCAAAGCCATCTTTTAATTATGTTGTGATTTAATCTAAGTAAGATATTGACCAGATTTTCTTCTTTTTCACTGAGCACAGAAATAGGGAGAAATTGTTATTGTATCAAACAGAATCTGAAGCTTGACATTCTCAGACCCTTATGAGAATAAGAGTGACTAATTCTGAGTCATGCAATCACAAAAACCATGGAATTTCACATTTTAATAGTGATTACAAAAATACCATTACATTTATTTTGTGCTTCTGTTTTTCAGAACACTTTAATACACATTCTTAAACAATTCTAATAGCTCCCTATGGAGCTGAGAAGAAATTAAAAAGTTGAACTGATTCTTCTATACCTTATAAGCTTTTATAAGCTTAAAATGACATGATAGCATAAGGTAAATTCCTGTTTTTTTGTTTTTTTTTTTTTAGATTTTATTTATTTATCTGTCAGAGAGAAAGAGCGAGAGCATAAGCAGGGGGAGCTGCAGGCAGAGTGGACAGAGGAAGAAGCAGGCTTCCCAATGAGCAAGGAACCCGTTGAGGGACTTGATCCCAGGACCCTGGGATCATGACCTGAGCTGAAGTCAGATGCTTAACTGGCTGAGCCACCCAGTTGCATCTGATACAAGTTCCTTGTATTTTGATAGGGTATTTACACACTGGCTGTCACCCCCAGCTGGCTCACAGAGTTGGAAACCATGGTGCTACCCACCACTTGTGATCCTTCCCCCACCTACAGCACTGCCACAGCTGGACATGAGCCCCAGTGAACAGCCAAAGAAAGTAATATGCCTCAGAGTTTTTCTGGCTCTCTGCATAGAGGACCCCCAGCAGCTAGATACACTCAAAACAGATCCTAAATAAAATAGAGTTGTGTGTATCAGAGACAATGGTAGGTGCACAAGGAAGGAGACAACAAGTTGAACAAAAAATATTAAAGAACACTCTAGTGCTAAAAAAGAAAAATCAACATCATGCTATTTTTTAAATATTAAATGTAAGTATTTTAAGAGTATTAAGAATTTGTTAACTGATTTCTGCAGAAACTAGTGATAAGATCCAAAAATCTGACATCTCTCTTATTACAAAAGAATCTTTCTTATGATTTTGTCTTATGCATTGGTGCTTTTTTTTTTGTCTAAATTGTCCTGTTTGAAATTTTAGTATTTGTATAAATGAATCTCTGAATATCACTGTTGTAAAATTTGTCGATCATTCCCACCCCATTTATGTGCTAAAATCTAGTGATGTTTTTCCACACTAATATATGTCATTTGAATTAAGGACATCCTTCCAAATTTCAACTCATATGACATTTTCTTTAATCTATTCTTTCCTCCTTCACTTTCTGGGTCTCCTTACCTATCAGGAGCCAAGGAGCATCCCAGCCTCCAAAATTGGCCTACAATATATACTCCGTCTAACCCTATTTGATCTCTCCTAAAGATGAAATCCAATAATCTTATTAAAATCAAATGAATGACCAGATCTGTTATAATGTGTTCCCTTTTCCTTGAAGCATAGCCACTTTAGCAGACGTTAATGTTTTAACCTAAAACCATTCTCTAGAATTCAGCACCATTTAGGATCAGGAGAAGGAATGTTTGGGTCGTTGGATTTTCCATCTCTCTTCCGGTATACTATATTAGTGACTTCCTTTTGCATGTACAGCCAGCTCTGACAAGGCAAGCTCTTTTGACTTATTTCTTTTCATTTTTTTTTAAAGATTTTATTTATTTATCTGACAGAGAGAGATCACAAGCAGGCAGAGAAGCAGGAAGAGAGAGGAGGAAGCAGGCTCCCTGCTGAGCAGAGAGCCCGATGCGGGGCTTGATCCCAGGACCCTGAGATCATGACCCGAGCTGAAGGCAGTGGCTTAACCCACTGAGCCACTCAGGCTCCCCCCATTTAGCTATTTTAATGTAACTTATTCACTCATTGGGTTTTCTTGTAGTGGAAACAGAACCTGAAATGATTTTCCTTTAAGGATGATTATATACTTACATTACATATTAACTTACACTTATTTATATTCAAATTTCTTAGGAACATCCATAATCTAAACCCAGTTATCTCCCTTATTTCCTATCACTATCACATCAGGCACTAAAATCCAACCAAGAAGACCTTCTTTCTTCATTGAACATAAAAGCTTTACACTCAAATTTTAGATATACTGTTCTCTTCTGGAATGGTCTCCCCTCAATACTTCATCTAGTTAGATCATTCTTATTTTGTAACTTTCTGATAAAGTATTATCTGCTCCAAAGTAGTTCCTTACTACTCCAGTAGAGAGGAAACCCCCTTAAATACACAGACAAGACACACACACTTCTCTCAACCCTGTTTTTAAATTCTTTCTCATCAGTATCCAAATCTTTTTTTTCTTTCTAATTGCATTTTTTTTAAATTTTATTTTTTATAAACATATATTTTTATCCCCAGGGGTACAGGTCTGTGAATCACCAGGTTTACACACTTCACAGCACTCACCATAGCACATACCCTCCCCAATGTCCATAATCCCACCACCCTTCTCGCAACCCCCCCTCCCCCAACAACCCTCAGTTTGTTTTGGGAGATTAAGAGTCACTTATGGTTTGTCTCCCGCCCAATCCCATCTTGTTTCATTTACTCTTCTCCTGCCCCCTTAACCCCCCATGTTGCATCTCTACTCCCTCATATCAGGGAGATCATATGATAGTTGTCTTTCTCCGATTGACTTATTTTGCTAAGCATGATACCCTCTAGTTCCATCCACGTCGTCGCAAATGGCAAGATTTCATTTCTTTTGATGGCTGCATAGTATTCCATTGTGTATATATACCACCTCTTCTTTAACCATTCATCTGTTGATGGACATCTAGGTTCTTTCCATAGTTTGGCTATTGTGGACATTGATGCTATAAACATTCGGGTGCACGTGCCCCTTCGGATCACTACGTTTGTATCTTTAGGGTAAATACCCAGCAGTGCAATTGCTGGGTTATCATAGGGTAGTTCTATTTTCAACATTTTGAGGATCCTCCATGCTGTTTTCCAGAGTGGTTGCACCAGCTTGCATTCCCACCAACAGTGTAGGAGGGTTCCCCTTTCTCCGCATCCTCGAAAGCATCTGTCATTTCCTGACTTGTTAATTTTAGCCATTCTGACTGGTGTGAGGTGATATCTCATGGTGGTTTTGATTTGTATTTCCCTGATGCCGAGTGATGTGGAGCACTTTTTCATGTGTCTGTTGGCCATCTGGATGTCTTCTTTGCAGAAATGTCTGTTCATGTCCTCTGCCCATTTCTTGATTGGATTCTTTGTTCTTTGGGTGTTGAGTTTGCTAAGTTCTTTATAGATTTTGGACACTAGCCCTTTATCTGATATGTAATTTGCAAATATCTTCTCCCATTATGTCTGTTGTCTTTTGGTTTTGTTAACTGTTTCCTTTGCTGTGCAAAAGCTTTTGCTCTTGATGAAATCCCAATAGTTCATTTTTGCCCTTGCTTCCCTTGCCTTTGGCGATGTTGCTAGGAAGATGTTGCTGCGGCTGAGGTCGAAGAGGTTGTTGCCTGTGTTCTCCTCAAGGATTTTGATGGATTCCTTTCTCACATTTTGGTTCTTCATCCATTTTGAGTCTATTTTCGTGTGTGGTGTAAGTAAATGATCCAATTTCATTTTTCTGCATGTGGCTGTCCAATTTTCCCAACACCATTTATTGAAGAGGCTGTCTTTTTTCCACTGGACATTCTTTCCTGCTTTGTCGAAGATTAGTTGACCATAGAGTTGAGGATCCATTTCTGGGCTCTCTATTCTGTTCCATTGATCTATGTGTCTGTTTTTGTACCAGTACCATGCTGTCTTGATGATGACAGCTTTGTAATAGAGCTTGAAGTCCGGAATTGTGATGCCACCAACTTTGGCTTTCTTTTTCAATATTCCTTTGGCTATTCGAGGTCTTTTCTGGTTCCATATAAATTTTAGGATTATTTGTTCCATTTCTTTGAAAAAAATGGATGGTACTTTGATAGGAATTGCATTGAATGTGTAGCTTGCTTTAGGTAGCATAGAAATTTTCACAATATTTATTCTTCCGATCCAGGAGCATGGAACATTTTTACATTTCTTTGTGTCTTCCTCAATTTCTTTCAGGAGTACTTTAGAGTTTTCTGTGTATAGATTCTTAGTCTCTTTGGTTAGGTTTATTCCTAGGTATCTTATCGTTTTGGGTGCAATTGTAAATGGGATTGACTCCTTAATTTCTCTTTCTTCTGTCTTGTTGTTGGTGTAGAGAAATGCAACTGATTTCTGTGCATTGATTTTATATCCTGACACTTTACTGAATTCCTGTACAAGTTCTAGCAGTTTTGGAGTGGAGTCTTTTGGGTTTTCCACATAGAGTATCATATCATCTGCAAAGAGTGATAGTTTGACTTCTTCTCTGCCGATCTGGATGCCTTTAATTTCCTTTTGTTGTCTGATTGCTGAGGCTAGAACTTCTAGTACTATGTTGAATAGCAGTGGTGATAACAGACATCCCTGCCGTGTTCCTGACCTTAGCGGAAAAGCTTTCAGTTTTTCTCCATTGGGAATGATATTTGCGGTGGGTTTTTGATAGATGGCTTTGATAATATTGAGGTATGTGCCCTCTATCCCTACACTTTGAAGAGTTTTGATCAGGAAGGGATGCAGTACTTTGTCAAATGCTTTCTCAGCATCTATGGAGAGTATCATATGGTTCTTGTTCTTTCTTTTATTAATGTGTTGTATCACATTGATTGATTTGCAGATGTTGAACCAACCTTGCAGCCCTGGAATAAATCCCACTTGGTCGTGGTGAATAATCCTTTTAATGTACTGTTGAATCCTATTGGCTAGTATTTTGGCGAGAATTTTTGCATCTGTGTACATCAAGGATATTGGTCTGTAGTTCTCTTTTTTGATGGGATTCTTGTCTGGTTTTGGGATCAAGGTGATGCTGGCCTCATAAAATGAGTTTGGAAGTTTTCCTTCCATTTCTATTTTTTGGAAAAGTTTCAGGAGAATAGGAATGAGTTCTTCTTTAAATGTTTGGTAGAATTCCCCCGGGAAGCCGTCTGGCCCTGGGCTTTTGTTTGTTTGGAGATTTTTGATGACTGTTTCAATCTCCTTACTGGTTATGGGTCTGTTCAGGTTTTCTATTTCTTCCTGGTTCAGTTGTGGTAGTTTATATGTCTCTGGAATGCATCCATTTCTTCCAGATTGTCAAATTTGTTGGCGTAGAGTTGCTCATCGTATGTTCTTATAATTGTCTGTATTTCTTTGGTGTTCGTTGTGATCTCTCTCTTTTATTCATGATTTTATTTATTTGGGTCCTTTCTCTTTTCTTTTTGATAAGTCTGGCCAGGGGTTTATCGATCTTATTAATTCTTTCAAAGAACCAGCTCCTAGTTTCGTTGATTTGTTCTATTGTTTTTTTGGTTTCTATTTCGTTGATTTCTGCTCTGATCTTTATGATTTCTCTTCTCCTGCTGGGTTTAGGGTTTCTTTCTTTTTCTTTCTCCAGCTCTTTTAGGTGTAGGGTTAGATTGTGTACCTGAGATCTTTCTTGTTTCTTGAGAAAGGCTTGTACCGCTATATATTTTCCTCTCAGGACTGCCTTTTTTGTGTCCCACAGATTTTGAACCGTAGTGTTTTCATTTTCATTTGTTTCCATGAATTTTTTCAATTCTTCTTTAATTTCCTGGTTGACCCATTCATTCTTTAGAAGGATGCTGTTTAGTCTCCATGTATTTGGGTTCTTTCCAAATTTCCTCTTGTGATTTAGTTCTAGCTTCAGAGCATTGTGGTCTGAAAATATGCAGGGAATTATTCCAATCTTTTGATAACAGTTGAGACCTGATTTAGGACCAAGAATGTGATCTATTCTGGAGAATGTTCCATGTGCACTAAAGAAGAATGTGTATTCTGTTGCTTTGGGATGAAATGTTCTGAATATATTTGTGATGTCCATCTGGTCCAGTGTGTCATTTAAGGCCTTGATTTCCTTGTTGATCTTTTGCTTGGATGATCTGTCCATTTCAGTGAGGGGAGCGTTAAAGTCCCCTACTATTATTGTATTATTGTCGATGTGTTTCTTTGATTTTGTTATTAATTGGTTTATATAGTTGGCTGCTCCCACGTTAGGGGCATAGATATTTAAAATTGTTAGATCTTCTTGTTGGACAGTTCCTTTGAGTATGATATAGTGTCCTTCCTCATCTCTTATTATAGTCTTTGGCTTAAAATCTAATTGATCTGATATAAGGATTGCCACCCCAGCTTTCTTCTGATGTCCATTAGCATGGTAAATTCTTTTCCACCCCCTCACTTTAAACCTGGAGGTGTCTTCGGGTTTAAGATGAGTTTCTTGTAGGCAACATATAGATGGGTTTTGGTTTTTTATGCATTCTGATACCCTGTGTCTTTTGATTGGGGCATTTAGCCCATGAACATTCAGGGTAAGTATTCAGAGATATGAATTTAGTGCCATTGTATTGCCTGTAAGGTGACTGTTATTGTATATTGTCTCTGTTTCTTTCTGATCTACTACTTTTAGGGTCTCTCTTTGCTTAGAGGACCCCTTTAATATTTCCTGTAGAGCTGGTTTGGTGTTTGCAAATTCTCTCAGTTTTTGTTTGTCCTGGAAGCTTTTAATCTCTCCTTCTATTTTCAATGATAGCCTAGCTGGATATAGTATTCTTGGCTGCATGTTTTTCTCGTTTAGTATTCTGAATATATTAATGCAGCTCTTTCTGGCCTGCCAGGTCTCTGTGGATAAGTCTGCTGCCAATCTAATATTTTTACCATTGTATGTTACAGACTTCTTTTCCCGGGCTGCTTTCAGGATCTTCTCTTTGTTTCTAAGACTTGTCAATTTTACTATTAGGTGACAGGGTGTGGACCTATTCTTATTGATTTTGAGGGGGGTTCTCTGAACCTCCTGGATTTTGATGCTTGTTCCCTTTGCCATATTGGGGAAATTCTCTCCAATAATTCTCTCCAATATACCTTCTGCTCCCCTCTCTGTTTCCTCCTCTTCTGGAATCCCAATTATTCTAATGTTGTTTCATCTTATGATGTCACTTATCTCTCGAATTCTCCCCTCGTGGTCCAGTAGCTGTTTGTCCCTCTTTTGCACAGCTTCTTTATTCTCTGTCATTTGGTCTTCTATATCGCTAATTCTTTCTTCTGCCTCCTTTATCCTAGCAGTGAGAGCCTCCATTTTTGATTGCACCTCATTAATAGCTTTTCTGATTTCAACTTGGTTAGATTTTAGTTCTTTTATTTCTCCAGAAAGGGCTTTTATATCTCCCGAGATGGTTTCTCTAATATCTTCCATGCCTTTTTCAAGCCCGGCTAGAACCTTGAGAATTGTCATTCTGAACTCTAGATCTGACATATTACCAATGTCTGTATTGATTAGGTCCCTAGCCTTTGGTACTGCTTCTTGTTCTTTTTTTTGTGGTGAATTTTTCCGCCTTGTCATTTTGTCCAGATAAGAGTATATGAAGGAGCAAGTAAAATACTAAAAGGGTGGCAACAACCCCAGGTAAATATGCTTTAGCCAAATCAGAAGAGATCCCAAATCGTGACGGGGGAGAAAGGGGATAAAAAGAGGTTCAGAAAGAAAAAAAAAAAAAAAGAAAAAAGAAAGAAACAAAAAAAGAAAACCAATAAAGAAAAAATATAAAAAGGAAAAATATATATATATATATATTGGATTAACTAGTTTAAAAATGTTAAAAAAGAAAAGGGTAAAAGTTAAAAAAATTTAGCAGAAGAAGAAAAAAAATTAAAAAAGAAAAAAAAAATTAAATAACTGCAAGGCTACAGAATCATGGGGAGAAAGCCATGAGTTCCGTGCTTTGTTTTCTCCCCCTCTGGAATTCCGCTGCTCTCCTTGGTATTGAAACTGCACTCCTTGGTAGGTGAACTTGGTCCTGGCTGGGTTTCTTGTTGATCTTCTGGGGGAGGGGCCTGTTGTAGTGATTCTCAAGCATCTTTGCCCCAGGCGGAGTTGCACCGCCCTTACCTGGGGCCGGTCTGAGTAATCTGATCGGGTTTGCTTTCAGGAGCATTTGTTCCCTGAGTGCTTTCTGTAGAGTTCCGGAGGGCAGGAATGAAGATGGTGGCCTCCCGGTCTCTGGCCTCGAGGAGCCGAGAGCCCGGGGCCCCACTCCTCAGTGCCCCCTCAGAGAACAGCGCCCAATTACTCCCGTCACCCTGCCTCCAGACGCGCTCCAAGCTGACTGAGCCTGCAACCGGTTCAAGGTAACCCCGAGCTTAGAGCTTATTCCTCGGCTCTGTCTCTGTAGCTGGCTTCCCTGTTCTAATACCTATATGCTCTGTGACACTCAGACACCCCCGATTCTTCTGTGACCCTGCGGGACCTGAGGTCATGCTGACCCTGCGTGGGCTTCACCCCAGTTAAGCCTCTGGAGCGATGTCCCTCAGCTGAACAGACTTTTAAAAGTCCTGATTTTGTGTTCCATTGGTCCGCCGCTTACCGGGAGCCGGCCCCTCCCCCCGCGGTCTATCTTCCCGTCGCTTTGGATTCACTTCTCCACCAGTCCTACCTTTTGGAAAGTGGTTGATTTTCTGTTTCTAGAGTTGCTGTTCTTCTTCTCTTCCATCTCCCGTTGGGTTTGTAGGTGTTTGCAATCTTTAGATAAGCTATCTAGCTGATCTCCCGCTACCTGAAGTAGTGTCAGCCTGCTACTTCTCCGCCATCTTTGGTCAATATCTCTTTTGACTTATTTCATATACAACTTACATCTAAGTGACTTGGTGCTTAATATATCTGATACATTTGGTGTTTTTCTGGTGTGTGTTTTTTAAGCCTATATTATGGTACATGAAGAGTTCAGAGACTGAAATGCAGTCATCTCACAGTATTTAGAAGTTTTGTTATAATGTTTTTTGAAATTACAGTGTTCTACTAACCATGTGATAATTTTGGATAAAACCACAGTTGCATGCAATTTTGGAATTATATGGTTTTGTATTGGTTTAATTCAATGTTATAAAAATTGAACAAATAATATATTGATGTCTCTGGTAAAAGAGAAATTTAGCATCCCATTTTTCACAGTTTTGAAGAGCCTTTTCTCTCTTTCTGATTAAAGACCCACATTTCACTACTGGTTGCTATTTTATTTATTTATTTAAAGATTTTATTTATTTATTTAACAGAAAGAAAGAGAGATCACGAGTAGGCAGAGAGTCAGGCAGAGGGGGAGAGGGAAACAGGCTCCCCACTGAACATAGAGCCCCATGTGATGTTCGATCCCAGGACCCTGAGACCATGATCTGAGCCAAAGGCAGAGGCTTAACCACTGAGCCAGCCAGGTGCCCCTACTGGTTGTTATTTTAGATGAGAATATAAAAAAATTTTGTAATATGTGTGTGTGTGTGTTTGCTATTATCTTGCATTGTTGGCTTCTTCTGAAGTTTCTCTTGCTATCTATGACTGCAAGGTCATTGATATTAACTCCTTACGTGTTAAAAACATGAAGGTTTACAGAACTGTATCCATTTCTAATGTAATCTGTCTTCACAGACATTCTTCTCCATCATCTCTGCAATATTGCATCTGAAAGATCCTGCCATGTCACACAGAAAGGAAGGACACTGGGGGATTGTGAATGTGCTTCCTGAATTCCAATCTCTTGGAGATGAAATTTGTCTCCATGTATACCACTACCCTAGTCAAATATTGGGCAGAATGAGATTCAAGCCATCTTCATCCTCTATCTGGCCAGATTCCTGTGCCTGTTTCTAAGAGCATGAAAAGCTATGAGAAAGTGTAAAGAACCCCAATAAGATGAAAGTAAAAAGTAGAATTCAGCCAAATTATATTAAAAAATGTGTTCTTTGCATTGTATAAATATTTGAATACTAATTAATTTAAAGTACATTTGAGCTGTGAGAGAAATGAGTAAAAACCTGCTACAAGAAGAGAAAGAACTAGAATAAGTGCATTATTTTCTCCTCTGCTTTTTCTCTACCTTAAATATGCAAATTACCTTCCCTCTGGGGCTTAATTTCTATAAAGACCTCACAGGACAAGCAAGAATGCACATTAGTCCTCTTAACTATTCAAAGTTGTTTAGTGTCCTATAAGTTTACCATGTTTGTAGTTGATAATATTTGAGAAAAGATAGATTGCTGAGTTAGTAATTATTATATTTTGTTGTTATACTTTTCATATGAATTTATACTTTTAAAATATATACCTCTTAACTCTGGGCCTTGGAGAAGCACAAGAAGTTGAATGAATTTGTTACCACAAAGCTAGATTAGGGAATATGTTGGGGTTTTCTTTTTTCTTTTTATTTATTTATTTATTTATTTGACAGACAGAGATCACAAGTAGGCAGAGAGGCAGGCAGAGAGAGAGGAGAAAGCAGGCTCCCTGCTGAGCAGAGAGCCCGATGCGGGGCTCGATCCCAGAACCCTGGGATCATGACCTGAGCCGAAGGCAGCGGCATTAACCCACTGAGCCACCCAGGCGCCCCTATGTTGGTGTTTTCAATATTTCTCCCAGATCCTATACCTCAGCATCTCCAATCTTCCTGCATAGACCTCATCTAAATCTCTAGATGCAGGCCAGAAAGCGAGAGGATGCTGAACAATGAAGACTATCTTGCAGGATCTGCTATCTAGATGGAGAGGAGGTCAAATGTCAGGTCAACCTGGGTCTACCCAGATCCTGGAATTATAGCAAGAATAATATACATACATACATATATACATACATACTCTAGGAGGCCCCAGAAAGTTCCCACTCCACTTCTTAAAATAATTTGAACAGAACAGTTGCCTAACCCAAGGAAGTAAGCTTGCTGCAAATCAGTTTCCCAAATTTCACTGGGGTTCAGAACTACCCAGACAGTATAAAGTGCCAGCCCTCGCCGTAAGATTCTGCTTTAGTTCATTTGGGTTGGGACTCCAGAATTTTTGAATTTATAGTTTCTTACCTATTATTTTATAATGCTCCAGGTAATTCTTGGGTTCCAGGCAAGGTTTTGAATCACTGCTCCATTGACAACAAGGAAATCATCACTACTGACAACAGAATAGGAACTAATACATGTTCATTATAATTTTGTACAAGACTATGCAAGACTCTCTATTTTTCTTTAGTATATTATATCCTCATTTTATAGATGAATCAACTGAGGAACAGTGATATTAAAGCCCAAGGTGTCACAGCAAGAATTGGTAGAACAGAAAGATACCCTCTCTCTCTCTACCTCATTTTATCTTCCAGGTAGCCTTGGACAGAAACCCAGCAGTATAAGGTAACAGTGGAAAGGTCTCATTGTGTCTACTGAAAATTCCTCATTGTGTCTACTGAAAATCCCATCACCCATTCCATGCTGAGCTGAATCTGTGTGATTTTCCTACTGGCAGGCCATTTATCACTCCCTACCAGCTGTCAATAATTGATTAGGAAGATTGGATTCAGCACAATGCAGATCAGCCCATTTTATCAACATAGAGTACAGTTTGTGCCAAAATGTGGTAACCCCTGGGTCTCTCTGCTTACTCATCTTTGATAGACTGTCTGGAGATTTGCACTTACTCCTCTCACACCAAGAGAGAAAGGAAGAATTGTGCAAAATGGAAAATAAGCAGCTGGTTCTGTCATGCCAATAGTCCTAAAATAATGTGCTCCTGGCCATGTGCATTTCCCTCCCTTACCTGAAAACAAGGAAGAATAAAAGGATGCTTTAGGTCAAAGAGGCAACCCCATAGCTTTTTTCAGGTAAATCCTACAAGCCATTCTTTATATCCCCAGGCAGGGGCTACGGATTCTCCACCCAGTTCCTTCTCTCATTAGAACTACACACTATCTACTCCCTTCCCATGTTTCTGTTTCCACAAAACCCCATAGCAATGTAGCACCCAAGCTCGCCCGCTTTTGTGCTGACTGAAGAAAAGTGTACAGGTCATTTGGTTTAAAGCATCACAGCAGAGAAGAGGAAATAAAAGCAGTAAATATGAGCAAGCAGCAATGATTACGGACTCTTGACAATCCCTTTCAATGATACTTCAGGGTTTACTGGTCCTGATTCTTGGACGGAAGGAAGGAAGGAAGGAAGGAAGGAAAGAAGGGATTTCTGTCCCTGCTTTGAGTTCAGCAGGTAGGATTCATCAAATTTCCCTCATCTTTGGATCTGTATTGAGAGAAATCTCTTCTCTTTTTATAGTGCCTCTTTGGAACAAAGGCCTGAAGATTCAATTAACACAGAACAACGGGGACCTCCCCTGGTCTGAAGTGAGTGGTTGGCTTTTCTGAAGCATTCTCATCAGGACAAAGTAGAAAAGGAATGAGAGCAACTAATACTGAGAGTCTCAAATGTGCCAGCCTGGTCTGTTTTAAGTGGAAAAACTCATTCATTTCTCAGGGCAGTTCTAGGTGTGAGAACTCTGTTCCATCCAGACTGTAAACAAGGTTGGTGGGGATCTAGAGCTTGCACTCTCTTACATCTTCCACAGCTTCTCTGTTTCTGAACTTTGTGAGCGTACCCCCCATCTCTCCACACTGGAAGGTCATCTTTTGGCCTTGACCTTGATTTTAAAGTGCTTTCTCTTTTCCCTAGGGACTTATGTTTACCCCCATATGTTTGTTATGTGTGATGCTGGCTGTCAGCTGGTGTGGAGCTAGGGCTGGTGGCTTCTTGAAAACAAGATTTTGAGGCATTTTTCCATCCTCCTCCCCTTACCCATCCCTCCAGCTCCCCCTCTTCTCATGACAAGAGTGACTGAGAAAGGCTGAGGTAATCACTACACACACCAACATCAGCCAGGTCAGATCAAAACTAGCGGTCAGCCTTTAGTAATATTATTTTCCCCTGCTATCAGCAAAACAATCTGCCTGCATAAATAATATAAAAGAAAAACTTAGCTTCTTCCAGAATATGCACCTTTAGAGAAATGAACAAACTTTCGAGCTCAAAGACTGCCCAACGCCTTTTAAATAATTTCTTCCACTCATTTAGGACGGAAGCAATATTATGTTGTTACCTCTATTTTTATTCATTTTTGCTTTGGTAATATGATCAAGGGCCTAAGCTCCCCCCTGATGCCCTAATGTTAATAGGACATATAAGTAATCTTCAAAGAGGCAGTGATGCTGCTCGTCCCTGAACAGTCATGCAAGAGTGTATCTTCCCTACTTCTCCCTAACCTCTAGCTATACACACACACACACACACACACACACACACACATACACACACACGTATGTGTGTGTCTGTGCATGAAGCCGGTGACTAACACTGCCCTTTGATGGAGTCTAATCTCCCTCCAGAGCTTACTTGATCATATATCTTTTTTTTTTTTAAAGATTTTATTTATTTGTCAGAGAGAGAGGAGAGCGAGCGAGCACAGGCAGACAGAATGGCAGGCAGAGGCAGAGGGAGAAGCAGGCTCCCTGCCAAGCAAGGATCCCGATGTGGGACTCGATCCCAGGACGCTGGGATCATGACCTGAGCCGAAGGCAGCTGCTTAACCAACTGAGCCACCCAGGCGTCCCTCGATCATATAAATTAAGAAATACCTGTTTCCTATATTTTTAAAGAGAGGAGAAAATATTCAATATTAGAAAAGAACTCTGGGCATCTGAACAACAAAGGGGAAAATTAACTTTGGCTGTGTTTTTTTCATTTAAAAGATGAAACGTATCTAGAAATTCATATAAAATATAGAGTGAAATAATTCAGAATAATACCAAGTATAGGTTAACTTATGAACAAAAAGTAAATATCAGATATATTGTACCCATAACAAACATAGGTAGTCCTGAGGAAATTAAATGAGGAAGAAGATAAAGCTTATTTATGGTATTATACAAGGAACATGACTGAACTTAAGAGGCTCCCATTACTTACTGGTGGTAGTACTAGAAACTGAGGTTTTAGAAATGAAAGATATGGCACTTTCACTGCAAGGGCTCATACACCTATAATGGAGAAAGACAAGGATAATTAAAAAAAATCAATCATGTATGATGTATGGGACACAGATAGATATATTATATATATAATACATAACAGCTCTTAACTCAGTCCCAAAAGGAGCAAGAAAAAAATTGCAAGAAAAGGAGGCACTTGAGGAGTTGTTTCAGCAGGAAGGAAGTGTATCATGAAAAATCAAGGTGGGCAGAGCATTCTAGGCAGAAGGAACAGCATGTTGGTGAAAGTAGAGTGTATTTGGAGAGAACTTCAAGTTGTTACCTGTGGTTAAATATAAACTCACCATACAATCTAGCAATTGCTCTTCTAGCTATTAAGTCAGATGATTTGAAAACCTGCACATAAATCTTTATAGTAGCTTTATTCATAATCACTCCAAACTGGAAGTAATCCAGATGCTTTTCAATAGGCAAATAGACAAGGTCTATCCAAACAATGGACTACTGGGGCACCTGGGTGACTCAGTGGGCTGAGCCTCTGCCTTTGGCTCAGGTCATGATCCCAGGGTCCTGGGATCAAGCCCTGCATCTGGCTCTGTGCTCAGCAGGGAGTCTGCTTCCCCCCCGCCCCCTCCCACACCACCTGCCTCTCTGTATACTTGTGATCTGTGTCTGTCAAATAAATAAAATCTTAAGAAAAAAAATGGACTACTACTTAGCAACAAAAAGAAACAAGCTATTAGTCACGCAAGAACATGAGTGAGTGAAAGAAGCCAGACCAAAACGGATGCGTATTGTATGATTCAACTCATATGACAGTCTGGAAAAGGCAAAATTCTAGAGATAGAAATATACCAATGGTTGTCAGGAATTTGAAGGGGACAGTATTCAACCAGGGGACTGTAGAGGAATCAACCAAGAGAGAATGCAGACTGTGACCGAAGAATCTATGACATAAACTCACTGAAGATGGTCGTGGGGCAAGTTTCTGACTTAAGTAACTTTGGAAACTGTGCTTTAACTAGAAATTGTAGGACTAAAGAGACAATGACAAATGCGCACATACAGATTATACTCTAGGTTGGGGATATGAGTTAAAAACTCTCAAACTGCTTTGGAAATATACTGGGATTGAACAAATAAGTAATTGGATGGTGGATGGTGGGAGCCATTTCTCACTGTTGGACATAGAAGTTAGAGACAAGCAAGGGAAAGAGCTAAGAGCCATGAAGAATAGGATTGACTCAGTGACGTCGGTGTGAACTCATGTTTAATACATATTATAGACATATTATAGATACAAGATTATAGGTATAGAAATAATTATAGATATGTGTGTATATGCAGGTATACATATGTATATGTATATATATACATGTATATGTATATATGTATATGTATAAATATAAATTCATATTTATATTATATTATATTATATTATTATAAATATAAATATGAACATATAAGTTATATAAATATAAGTATTTATATTTACATAAATATATATACATATTTATGTATAGGTATGTATGTGTGTGTGTGTGTGTGTATAAAACCTAGTTCTGTCCATTGAGAGAACCTAAAAGCAATGATGCCTGTGTAGTAATAAGCAAGTCCAATGGCGAGATCTTGATTTCTAACATCATTTTCTAGTAAAAGGAACCTAGCTTTGGGGATTTTAAGGTGGAGCAGGAATACACTGGGAGCTTTTAGAACATCCTGTAGTTCCAGAAAGCAGTGATCAAGAATAAAGAGTCACGAGTACCAACCCAGAAGAGCTCCCAATGGCCAAAGCTGGAGCAATTTCAGGACAAAAATAAATAACATGGAACTGCAATATAACCCAAAAGTTAAATAAATATCTAATTGATACTGATATAATTAAATGTTTGAATGAAATAAATAAATTGGGGTTGAAGACACATACCTCACATAGAGAAGAATTTCAAATAATTTTTGCCGATACCACCCCTTCCAAGAGATGTAGCTTTAACAACCTTTCTCCCATTCCCACTGAGTATGAGCTGTGCTTTCAAAGAGCAGAGCATGGAAAGGTCAGTAGGAAGAAGGTACCTTTGGTGGAGAAACCTGGTTAACACTACGCTGGCCAAATGCTATAGGGGCCCACAGCAGTCCACCCCACATGCACCACAATAACATAGTGATTATTTCAAATTGAAGCAACTTGGGAAACAGTTGGCACAGGGATACTTAGACTCTCCTTTGTCCCCCAGAAAGCAGGAAACAATTCTCCCATCTGAAAGTTACCCTCTTTGTGCTAAGAAGTGAAAAAGTAAAAGGACATCCTTATCACCAGAGATAGGAACTTTAAAGCCAAGAAAGCCTGAGAAACAAACCTTGTTACTTTTTGACTAATCTACTATCTCAGCCCAAATTCCTCTTAGAATCTCTTATTAACTGAAGCTCCCAAACATCTGTTGTCTTTATCCTGTCAAGTCCTCACAAACTGATTGTCTCTGTCTAAAATGTATAAAAACTGCCTGTTTTGGTCTTTTGCCTGGATCACAATTTCATCATTGGATCTCCATTAGTACATAATAAAACTTAATATTTTTCTCCTGTTAACTCTGTAAATTTAGTTCTTAGTCCAGCTAGAAGTGGAAAATGTCTTCCTTGGTCAGTGGAAATGTCTTCCTCCCTTTCATGATCAGGTTTTACATTATCCCTTATAAGCCATAAGGACAATATGTGCCCTTGATGTGATGTGACGAGGATGGAACCTTACTTCTATGGTCCAAAAATCCATAACCTGAGTCTAATAATGAGAAAAAAATCAGACAAATCCAAATTAAGCGATATTACACAAAATCCCTGACAACTACTCCCCAAAACTGGCCAGCTCATTAAAAACAATGAAAGTCAGGAACAGTTAAGATCTCAAGGACAAGGTAACTAAGTATAATGTGGTGTCCTAGATAAGATTCTGGGACAAGAAAAAAAAAGGACATTAAGTAAAAACTAGTGAGCTCCAAAAAATGGTGGAGTTTAGTCAATAATACTGCACCAATGTTGGTTCGTTAGTTGTGACAATTGTACTAAACCACACATTACAAGATGTAACAATAGGGAGAGTTGGTGAGGTTTAAAAAGGAACCCAGTATTTGATCTGTGAAACTTTTCTGCAAGTCAGAAATTATTCCAAAACTAAATGTTAAAGAAAATACTAAACCTGGGGATAGAATGTAAAAGATGGGAAGGTGGAAAAGGTGGAAAATGGAGGTCCCTGTAGGGTCTTGAATGTCATAAGGGTTGAAATTATTCAGGATTGTGAAGGATTGGTACAAGGAGGATACTCATACTGGGACCTGGCAATAGCCCTCTGTTGTAATCCAGATGAGAGATCTTGAGCCAAGTAAATATTTGTGCAGTCAGAAAAGCAGAAGTGACATAAGCTAGTGGCAAAATGATTATAGGAACTGAGGAAAAGGAAATATCTCAGCATCAGAACCTGGTTTGTTTGAGCAACTGAGGAGAGAGTAATCCCCTTACTGAGCCAGGGGCCATACATAACAATTATGCTTAGGAAGAAAAGATTTTAAAGATGCTTTGTCAGAATTGGCCATGAACAAGCTAAGAGGATGTTTTCGGTTTTCAGGAGGCAACAGGAGCTTTCCTACTTTCTGCCTATGCTCCCTTCTTTCCATTGCTCCTGGTATCCATGCCCACACACATTCTATCTTCTCTCTGTATTGACATTTGCCCTCAAGTAGATTATCAAGTTGGTAAGACCTAATAAGTTATTTCATGCTAAGAGAGGAACCACCTTCATTGAGTACTGTTTCCAAATTTATTTAACTTTAGACAATATCAAATCATCAAACAAAAACCAGGAGGAAGCTGGGAATGAGCAGGGCTGGAACAATTGGGGGTGGGGCTGGGCACCAGGACAACTATATACCTCTTGCCTGAGGCGTGGTGAGGCAGTCCTTTTAGGGGGAAGCTTACTCATCAGAGTAGCAGTCTCCACATGAAGGGACCCCAGGAACAGGAGGTTTAGTCAGCAGGAGTGGCAGAATGGGAAAGAAGATGGTCTCGGTCACGTCTAATGAAGACTGCAGACAAAGAAAATAGCTAAACTTGAAGGTTTTTTGAAAAGGCTTTTCATGCATTTATGTCACACATATTTGTGGAGTACACAGTACATATGCCAGGCTCCATTTTAAGAAGTTTGGTAGATAAGGAAATCAGACAAATAAAGCTTCTCTTCTTGACAGAGTTTCCATTCTAGTAGAATAACAGAGATAATAATATAATAAAGAAAAATCACAGCTTCTGTTGTTGAAAGCACTATGAAGGAATAATTGAGGTGATATTTGAGCTGAAACTTGATGGCTACGCCTGAGACACCCATTCAAAAAAGGGGGCAACAAGCACCCAAAGTCTGTGTTCGATGTTTAAAGCGGAGATGCGGAATAATCTCACTCAGTCCTCCTAACAGATATTAAAATCCTCAAAGAAGTAAGTGCTATGTTTACCACTATTTTATACATCAGGAAACTGGCCTTTAAGTAACTTGCACTCTACATGCTATGCTTTATGTTGTTTTTCATCAAAATTCATATGTGGAAGCCCTAATCCCAGTTACTGCAGAGTCGACAGTATGTGGAGATTGGGCCTTTACCGAGGTCAGTAAGTGAAAATGAGGCTGTTTCTGTGGGCCCTAATTCAGTTTGACTATTGTCTTTATAAGAAGAGGAAAGGTGGACACAGGAACAGACATCAGGGAGGGGCACGCTCCCTAGAAAGACCATAGGAGGATACAGCGAGTGGGCCACCATGTGCAAGCCAAGGAGAGAGGCTTCAGACGAACTCAACCCTGCAGATAGCTTTATCTTAGACTGTCAGCCTCCAGAACTGTGAGGAAAGAAACTTCTGTGGTTTAAGCCACCCAGTCTGTGGTACAGTTATGGCAGCCCTAGAAATTCAATACGTTACTTAAGATGATGACACAGGGATTAAAATCACGTGTATTTAGTCCCACTTGCTGTGATTTTTTTTTAAAGATTTTATTTATTTATTTGACAGTGAGAGATCACAGTAGACAGAGGCAGGCAGAGAGAGAGAGAGGGAAGCAGGCTCCCTGCTGAGCAGAGAGCCCGATGCGGGACTCGATCCCAGGATCCTGGGATCATGACCTGAGACGAAGGCAGCGGCTTAACCCACTGAGCCACCCAGGTGCCCACTTGCTGTGATTTTAATTACTATTTTATATAGACCATCCCAGAAGATATTTCCAAAAATTTTTTTTTAGAAAGCCCAAGGAGAATACGTGTTCTTTCAAGATTATTTCAAAGGCAAGTGCACAACAAACAAGGGGGAAAGCACAGTCAGGAAATAAAGCTGTCTTGGTGGACCCTCCGGTACACCTGAATGACTCGATTTCCATAACAAGCTTGACTGTTTCAGGTGAGGCACTCAGGGAAGGTCAAGAATAAGCATATTAATTAAAAGCTAGGCTCTGGAGTAAAATCCAGGTTTGCCTACTAACTAGTTGTATTATATTGGACAATTTGTCTCTAAGTTTCCTGATTCTCTCATCTATAAAATGGGGAAAATAGTATCAGCCCATGCAGAGAGGTACAATGCAATCAGAATGAGAGCTGATTTATGTAAGGGCCTATTTAGCCAGAACGATTTCATCTCTGTTAAACAGTGATTTTGTTGTTTATACAGTAAAACTTAAACTGACCCTGCCCCCCCACACCCCCACAGAGGAACTTACTTAGAAGCAAGTCCAGGAAACCAGTAAAATATGGTCGACCAGTCCCTGATAACAGAGCCCAAATACAAGGGCAGGTCAGGTCAGGTGGAGATAACAGAGCCTGAATGCAAGGATGGGTCAGGCCAGGTGGAGACATCCAATCACTATCTCCCTAAAGAATGTGGGCCCCGCCTTTTGGGCGCCAATTCTGACCAAGGTGATAGGCTAGTCCAAATAGTTACTATAGGGTGAATTGTAATTCAATTGGCCACCCGTGTGTGACCTAGCATGACTGTGCAGCTTTCTCTGTGTGTTGTAATCTCATTGGCCACCTGTGTTGCTCAACCACATGGCCGTTGCTCTATAAAAGTTAGTCTGTGAGGCTGGGAGGGGTCGCGCTTTCTGTAAGAGGAGGCCCTGTCTGGTCGGTTTGATTCTCAATGCTTGGTGCGAAATAAAGCTTTGCTTGACCTTCGCTTTGTATCAGTCTCGCTCCTTTGATCACGGACCCTAACAATTTACTAGAAGCATTCAATAGATATTAGTTAATATTATTTATAATGCAACAACCTGTACCTGTTGAGAGAGCCAGGGATGGGGGTGATAGTTGCTGCCTTGTTTCGCTCGCTCTGTATGCAAAACCTAGCAGGCTATGAGGAAATAGTTGTTGAATGAATCCACCTATCTCTGTGAGAAACCAACTAGAAAGCATGTTGTTAAAAAGAGGCATACAAATCTTAAGAGACCAAGATAGAAGATGAGTTCAATGGTTTTCCCTATTATGTGACTACTGTGTCTCTTTTCCTTTTGTTCCCACTTCTCCGAAGAGCCACCCAAATGGAGAACCCTGCCTGTGGTGGCTGGTTTGGCCCTGGGCCAAATGGACAGGGTCACATGCACAGAATTATCTGAAAAGTTGGTCCTTCATTGTGTCCAGCAACAAACACTTCCCTTTTGATCTGCCTTCTTTGGGAAACAAAGACACAAAGCAGCGCAGACGGCAGTATTAGGCACAGGGAGGCTATCAACTTTCCATGTAAACAGTTCCGACAAGGAACACCTTTCTTTCCAGCAAGGACAGTCTCTGCAAGTTCAAAAAGCTTCCAGAACAGAGACTGAGTACATATAACTCCTCGGGGGCACATATAACTGCACCTTTTGGGTGGTAGACTATCTAGAGGGACCAAATAAAATAAAATCAAATCCCTCAGAATAAAGAGATGTGCCAGCTAATTGCTGGACACCTGAGAGCAGGCAAGCCGGTGACCTGTTTGAGGTCTGACAAGTGTTACATAAGGTGAGTTGGCTCCATGTGTAAAGGAAATGTGATCACCTTGAGAAAGTGCTGCTGCCGGAAAGGTTCTTGTTCTCTGATGATTAACAGGGTTATTATTTATCTTTTTTGTGATTACCCTTGAATATGGGACACAGCTCCTTTGTCATCAAAAGAAACACTGGTTTTACATTCCAGTGAGAACCTAAGAAGGGTTTAATGACTATCCACGGCATCTGCTTATTTGAGTTGTCTCATGAATAATCATGTAGACCAACGTATCCAGATGGCCAGGCTGTCTTCCCTTTTCTGTCTTTCTCTCCCTTTCTCGTGATTAAATTCCTTTTAGTTTATGTCTGGGAAGGTCACTTATGAAAAGATGATTGGGGATGTGACTCCAAATGACCAAGATAATATGGAAAAATAAATCCCAGTAATAGGAGAGCACACGACATTCACACCAATCAGTTGGTGGACATTTGCCTCCCCCTAGTAGTGTGTTACCAGCTAATCAAACAGCCCTTTGCTTTTGGGCAAAATCATCCCCTTCACCACAAATGGGAAACTTTGTTGAACTATGCCTTTAGAAGTAGGAGAGGTTTGATTTAGAGCATGTAAAACGATAGATGATATCTGATAAGAGGTAATTTGCAGAGGGCTTACTCTGTTAAGACACAAATAACCGCAAAAGTTACAAAATCATCACTAATTCATATTGATATACACGTACTGCAAGATGTTTTCTAAATAACACATAGACCAGGACATGTTACTTGGTACCTTTCTCAAAAGAAAGTGGAGAGGGTCGTCCATGATCGACTATCTTGAATACACTTAGGAGGCATTATCATATATCTTCTAAAGATTCACAATAAGGCCCAGAAATTTTATCGTAAGTGGTCTAAACCTATTCAGTATAGGTCCCTAAAGTCTTTGATCTTGGAACAACTTTGGTTTTCTGTTGTTGCTTTTACAGAAGTCCTGCAAAACCCTGGCTCTGTGGATCTCAATTGGGAAAGACGACCTTATGGATGTAAGCTTACTTCTGTAGATCCCTAAGACATGTTTTTCTTCACGAGGGTGCATTTGAAACTCCAATCATTTAGAACTACATTCGCTTCCTTTGGATGACCATGCTGCTTTCCGAACCAGTCACAGGGCGGAGGGCACCAGCCAAATAGTCTTAGAGAATTAGCCTCACTTTGAGCTGGAGAGATATTTTATGGCGTCCAAGGTAATAAAGTGGTCTATTCTCAATGCAGTACAGAAACGGTAGTTGCTTCTCACACAGACTAAAGATTAACAGCGGACTTGGATGGATTTATAGGGCAGGTTATTATGCCCTGAAAATAAGAGGGTGTTACTAATTCTCTTTCCTTCGCTTTAATAGACTGACAGCCTCCTGAGCTCCCAGGAGCTTCAAGAGACAAATAACTCTCTAAATAAACCACCCAGGAGCAGGGGAACTTGGAGGTGACCCTGCTTTCTGGGACCTATCCCTGCTCAGTGCTGCAAAGGAAAGCAGCCAAAGTAGGTTATCATACCCTGCTTCTAAGAGTATGCAATGACCTTCCTGTGTCTACCCCGGAGGAATTTGTGGTTAAGCGGGCAACTGGAATGTCCACCCGTCAGCCACTCCCTTGCACTCATTGGACTCTCCTGGGACTATCTATAGTCATTGACAATCTGTTTCCATCTCAGGACCAGTCCATAGTGTCTGAATCAACTTGCAGCTCTTAATCTCTTCTTTTTCACTCTTAGGTGAGACCCCAAGGGATATAAATCCCCAGAGACACGGAAATAACCTTTAATTCTACAGTGTGAACCTGCAGGGATGACTTCATCATGTCTCTCTTTGTTGTACCAACTACTGGGACCCCAGGTTAGATTATCGGGTTTCAAGTTTCCACTGGTCCGTCCAGGGGATTTTGAATCCATTATCAAATAGGAAACTGCCTTCATGGTATACTTTGAAGGATTTTGAAGATGCTCCTCCTGTTCAAATAACTACGGTTTGCCCCTGAACCATCTGAATTATCTGAATTCAATATTAATCCTAAAACCCTTAGAGAAGATTAAGATAGTGATAGATATTTTAAAATAATTTCAATAATATTATCTTATAATAATTTGTGGTCATCTGAATAATGATTTGTAATCCTTGTTTATGACCTAGCATTTGATTTTGGGAGTTATAGAAGGTATGGGACATTACGATGATCTAGTTCAAGTTTTCAATCGGATTCTCGAGAGAAACTGTTAAAACCAGCTCCTCTGGAGATACACATCACATCCCCTCCATCCCATCCTAACGCCCTGACCACGAGTAACGTAGAAGTCAGGGCATTCCATTGGATCAGGTGTATGTGGGAGGCAGTGTGAGTCGTGTTTAGTGGGAGGGCTCCTAGGACATGGCCTGCATTTCATCCTGACTCTGTCACTAGCAAGAACTAAGATGGGCCTCTTTTGAATTTCAACTTCCTCATCTGTTAAATAGTTTAAATATTAAAAATTAGGGGTGCCTGGCTAGATCAGTCAGTAGAGTGTGTGACTTTTGAACTTGAGGTTGTTTAAGTTTGAATCCCACATTGGATGTAGAGATTACCTGAAAAAATAAAATCTTTAAAAATATAATAAAATATTAAAAATTACTGTTAAGAAGAAGTTTTTGTTAACAAAATTTCCTATTTCATATGCTTCGTGTAAGGACTTGATAAGTTAATAAGTGTAAAGAGCTTAAAACAGTGTCTAGCATATGCCAATTTTTCAATAAATGCTAATTTCTTGGCATTTAGCCCTAATTTAATTTTTAAAGGCCCTACTGAAGTAGGTATCATGATACCCAATTTATAAAGAAATAGAAACTCAGGCAGGTTGTCACTTTCCCAGGGTCACATATTCAAGAGGTAAAATTCAAATCCATTTTCTCTAACTCCAAAAACCCCTGCTTTTATCCACAACACTGAGCTATATCCATTTAAATCCTATTGCACTTAAAGGCTGAAGTACTTTCTATTTCTAATTCTACTCCAGGGACCTTAACAACAATTCCATAAATGAATATATGGCTGCACGGAATGTAGAAGTCACGCATACTTAGTGACACTTTACTATCAATTGGAGGAGTTACTTAGGAGCCAAGGAGATTGACTATGTATATCCAGGTTGTTTTCATCATGACAAACACATACCTCTTGCTCCTTACTCCCTGTGGCCACAGAAGAATGCCTGTCTCAGATCCTCTGTTGTAGGGTGTCAGTTTCTGTGCTGTGAAATCCTTCACTGCATTTGCACTGAGGCTGTTCTTCCTATTTTCCTGTTCCCAGGAGACTTTGGGCTCCTTTCATGGTGGCTTTGGTTTAAGAACACTCTGGTCGCCTTGCCTAACTTTCTTTAGAACTGCACAGTGGTCTAGGTTGCTTCTCTTCTACTTTCTTTTCTTCCACTCAACCTGTATTTTCTTCCTTCCTTCCCTCCTTCCCTCCTTCCTTCTCTCCTTAAATGAGAATCAGATCTGTATCACAATTTGTCAGTTCACTCAAGCTCTTCCAGTGTCCAGCCCATTTTTTTTTCCACAAGTATTTTCTCTAATTCATTTCTTTTGTACTTAATTCCATCTTGGCTTCTGCTTTCCAGAGGACCTGAATGGATACACGGAGGAGCCCCAGGATAAACTACAAAATAGCTACTTGCTATCTTTAATTTTACCTTTCATTCTTCTCTTAGTATATAGATATCCATTAGTATTTTTTAAAGTACATCTGTACGAAAAGGGCAATTATCACATTGTGTATACATTTTCAATGTCAATGCTACCATTTATAGTCGAAGTGACTTTTTTTCCTAAAAAAAGGAAGGAAGGAAATGAGGAAGGGAAGAGGGAAGAAAAGATATCATTTATTAGGTGTCTACTATGTGCCAGATATACTGTTCTGATAAGATATTTTATTTCAACCTCAAATCTTGTGATTTAGAATTGTGTATGAGACTGGAAAAGTTTAAGTATCGTATGAAGAACCTAAGGATCAGAGACATGGATGAACTCAAATTTCAATCCTGTTTTAAGTCTTCTGCTCTTTTTGTACATCAGAAAGAATCTAAATGATAGTATTATCTACTGCATTTTAGAGATACTTTCCAGATGTATCTGAATATAATTTTCTGAACATATACACATATGTGTATACCCACAAACACTGAGCTATACACACATACACATACACACACACACACACGAGAACACAGAAATAGTTGAGGGGAAATAGGATTATAAGCATATATTTATATATCTATAAATACATGGTATAAACATGGATGTATAGCCATATACATAGATTCTGCAAACAGAGGTTTTTTGTGCTTGCCATACAGAGTTTGATTTATTCAAAGAAATTATACATATTACCATTAGAGTCTTTTCTTACACTGAAACAGTACTAAGTAAAGATTTTAACGTGTAGACAGCTGAAGATGTCAAAGAAGACAAAGCATCAATAACGCTCCTTGGGGTTCTGATCTGTATTGGAGCTCCATTCGGTTCAGCCAGTGCTGTTAAATGTGAGCGGTAGGAGGGGCTCAGGTGTCTGTGAACCGCATGGGAAACCAAGATCTCTGCCTAGGAAACCGACATTCTCCTATTGAGTCCTGTAGAAATCTATTCCAGTCTCTTAATGCAATCACATTCATTAGTAAGTGGGTGAGATGATCCAATAACTCTAGAAAGGAAAAGCAAAAGATATTTGCTTTCATAAGTGCCTCAATTTGTGAACTTCTCTATGCACAATTGAAAAGAAGGTACACTTGGTCTGAATTAACAATAGTTCCCATGTAGTAGACTCAGGTGAGGCATTTACCGTGAAGGTAAATTATTTGTATTATAATCCAAACTGGATAAGAAGCCATTAGAAGATTTCAAAAATAAGGCATGGCCATGATCTCAGTTGCATATATTGAAATACCACACACTATTATGAGGATATTTTTTCTTTCTCTCCTTTATTTATTTTTATTTTATTTATTTTATTTTTATGGTGGGCACAGGGTATTTTGAAGCTACTGTCAACACCTTTACCTTACTGCAAAATATTTCTTTTTGTTACTATTTAACTCCTAATGCCTTTTAGAACACATTGCCACCAAATTTTTCACCCAACAAATCCCTGTCTGTTTTTATATTAATACTCTCATTGTTTGGCGTACAAACATTGTTGGCAATGAAATTGGGAATGGAGCTCTGGTCATGTGCACAATCTGGAAAAAAAAAAAGGATTTTGTGTCTTGGCTGTAGGGAAAAGCATTTTCAATTTTCAATCTTTTGAAGAGGTTGTGTGTTAATGAAATGTAAAATTTTAAATAGGTAGCATACATGCTTATTATAACAGATTAGCTTGCAATGCACCAGTCTTCTACCAAGAACAAGGATTAATATTGAATAGAACACAAAGCGCATTTGTTTAAATACATCATAGAGCTACCAAGACAGCCAGAACTTAGGAGACCAGTATCCCAGGAGGAAAGCACAAACATGTGATTCCAACAATGAGAGTCAGTGTTTCTCTCAAGGCATTTGGAGAAGTAACCTAGGTCTTAAACTCACTTCTCAAGAAAAGCGAAAATGGGGAAACACTTTTCAAGTCATTTTGTAAGACCAAAAAATCTTAATATCAGAACCTCATGAGGTTATAACAAAGGAAAAAAATTCAGATCAATCTATCTCATGAATATAGCTACAAAACCACTAAACAAAATATTAGAAAATTGCTCTCAGTAATGAATATAAAAATCTAATATAATCCATATGAAGCTAAATCCTATTAAAATGCATGTAACAGGGGCACCTGGGTGGCTTAGTCATTGTGCGTCTGCCTTCGGCTCAGGTCATGGTCCCAGGGTCCTGGGATTGAGCCTCACATAGAGGCTCCTGCTCAGCAGGAGCTCCCTGCTCAGCAGAGGGTTTGCTTTTCCCTCTCCTAGTCTCCCTGCTTGTGTTCCCTCTCTCACTGTGTCTCTCTCTGGCAAATAAATAAATGAAAATCTTAACATAAAATAAATAAAATGCACATAACAAAAGTATATATCAATAATGCAATATTGGTTTAAATAGGAAAGTTATCAAATTCTCTCCTTTGTCCTAAGTGAAGCAGGAGAATTACGTGATCATGTCAATAAAAAAGAAAGCTCATACCCATGCTGTTTATGAAATCAATTCCAGATGAGGCCTACATCTAAATGTGACTGATAAAAAAATAAAGGTTTTAAAAGATAGAATATTATTATATTTTAATGACCATTGGAAAGGTGTAAATAAGCAATAACCATGGAGAAAATAGAGATAAATTTAGACTACTAAAAATTAAGAATATTTATTACTTGAATAATCGTGTCAAGAGAGTGGAAAGGCAAGGTAAGCCAGAGCAGAGGAAGATACAGAAACTACATATCTTTGACAAAGCCCTTGACTCCATAATACATAAGGAAGTCCTATAGGTCAGTTAAAAGAGACAACAAGGAAAATCTAAAATGGAATATAAACAAGACTTGAATAGACATATCACTAAATGGGATACCCAAATAGTCAACAAACGTATTAAATGAGCAAACGCAAAATGTAAGTAACTTCATTAATCAACAAGATACACAAGTAATATCCACAAGAAGATACTGTCATTCAACAATCAAAATGGTAAAGTCACGAAAGATATTAAGTATTGGTAAGCATATGAAGCAACAGCAGCTCTCAGAATTTGCTAGCTGAGATATAGGCATTATAATAATTACTTTGAAAAGCTCTTAATAGTATCTTTAAAGGGGGCCTTCAACATAACATACGACTCAACATTTCCATTTGTAAGGAGGAACACAGGACAAATGTATACCTATGGGTATCAAAAGATATATGCAAGGATGTTTACAGTAACACTTTTTGAAAAACCTTAAATTGATAACAACTCCAACATTCAACAGAATTAAAAGTGGTGAAAAACAGTGCTCTATTCATATACTGGAATATCACACAGTAACAAGAACGAACCACCTACTGTTTCTCACAACAACAAAAATATATATTTAAAAAAACCACATTGAATGAAGGAAGTCACACCCAAATGAACACAGAGAAGAAAAATTCATCTGGGAAATAGAAGTCAGAAGAGTGTTGTCTTTGAGGGGAAGCTGCGACCGGAAGGACCCAGGAGGGCGTTTCCAGGATGTTGGTAATTCTGTTCTGGAATCCTGGATGCTTTGACCTCACTGCATATGTGCATTCCCTCTGTAAAAACCGACAACACTGCTCTGTAATGATCAGGACTCCTATTGCCTATCTGGTGGGGTTTGGCTGCCATGTTCTTGCAGGACATGTTCTTTTCATTCCAGGACCAAGGCAGAAGGAGGGGCCCCTTCTTGGTAATGCCAATCTCATAGTGGAGGGAAAAAGAGCAAGAGTTGTACAATTATGTGATGTATCCTTAACTGCTGCTCAGTGGAGGGATGAGCCATGGCCACTCACTTATCATGCCCCAAGCAAGTCACAAGGCCAAGTCTTATGTCAGTGGGGCAGAAAGAACAATCATTGCACTAGGAGGAGGTCTATACTGAGGGGAGAAAATATTTTGACAAATACTACAATTTTCCCCCAATGATTTTCTTTTTGGCAGAGTAATTCCACACTTAAGTAGCAAACTGTTTCTTTCTTGATAAATTTCAACTTGAACAAAGTTTTAAAAAAATGGTTTTTAAGAACTCCCTAAAATTCCCAAAGAAATTATATGAAATGGATTCCAAATAAAACTGTTTGTAAACCTGTGCAGTAAGATTTTTCTTATAGCAAGATTTACAAATGCCCAATTAATGTCTCTCCTCTATCTAGTATGTCACTAATCATACTGAATTGCAACCTTAGAACTATTTTGGAATCTGCCTTTATTCTGACCCTAGAGTGTTATTTGTAAAACCAGTGTAGAAATTTTTATTTGGGTCATTAAACCATTCTTCTCCCTGACAAAATTTCAAATAGTATATACACACATGTTTATCCATTTCAATGCAAATGGTTCAGATTAGGTTGTTTACAATGGGAATTCTTTAAATCACGGGTAATTTTAAAAAGTGAGTTTTGTATTTCTGATAAATAAGATTATACTTTCTGCCCAGTGAATAAAACCAAGATTACTTTGCACTGTCCTGAGATAGTTCTTTGAAATAGTGTATATGTGAAGAATGGGGTTTGTCACCATGGGGGCTGCTCATGTTTATGGAAGACCTACTGTGTGTTGGGCATCCTGTTAAGCTCTTTTTGTACACTATCTCATGTTTCTCACAGTTACTGGAACATTCTATTTACATTGATAACACTGATGGTGGATCACTTTAACATCCCTAACAGTCTTGCAAAAGAGTTCCCTAAATCTTACCCAGACTGCAGAGCTATTAACCCAAAATCTACATGCTCTCTGACAAATCACTCACTCCTGCTTTCATCTCCTCTTTATTAATATTTGGAAACTCCCAAGTATCCTATCAGTGCCAACAAATAATAATCCAAACAGACTGCAATAACCCATGCATACTAATTGTCATTTCAACTTCAGTTCCTTGAGAATATATATATATATGTGTGTGTGTATATATATATATGTGTGTGTGTGTGTATATATATATACACACACACATATATATATATATATATATTTATTTATTTATTTATTTATTTCTCTCGGGACAGTAAAAGACCCCTATAAGTAAACTGCTACACGAGTGGTTCATTGTCTGGTGCACAGCGAGTTACTTACAATTTTTTGTAGTGTCATACAAGACCTCTTCATTACTCATTGCCGAAGCTTAGAAAATGAAGGTGGTAAAAACAATGCTGGTGTGTGTGGGTGTGTTATGTAGGCACAACCTCACAAATGGGTTTGGGATAAAGATCTCGAATGGACAGATAGGAGGACCCCTTGATAACCATGTAGTTTAGTAACACAGGCCATCATAAGCACACCAGCTGCTTGGCATTACCAACTTTGATTTAGAGCACAGATAGGATAGAAGGGAGTTCCCAGAAATTCATTTACATGCCCCTGAATTAGCAGAGTTTCAACTAGAAAAAGAAGACCCCAAGGACACAGCTTCATGACTTGATCTGTATTCCTTAACAAATGATGTTAAAAACTCAGCTTTAACATGTTTTCAAGTGATTTCAGGAAGGAGGAGAAAAAGGACAAAGAGGAGGAGGAGGAGGAAAGAGAACAAATAATAACTGTTGCCTGTAGGCAACGGTCCAAACTGTCATTGGCTCATGACTGATTTGGGTCATTCGTTCTGATCTATACCAATGCGTATGCCATCCTACGTCCATCTCTACAGCGACTCATTACACATATCGATGTTCTTCCATTTCATTATTTCAAGGAATGGCACAGCTTCTATGGCTATGGTCCCAGTCTTCCCATTCAATCTTAGAACAACATAAAAACTTGGAGACAGGGGATCAAAATAGACCTCTTATTAATTTATTTTTCCGATAAGAGGACACGGAACTTAGATGCCTGGATGGGACTTCAAAACGTTCTGATGTTACACAAAAAGTCAACCTTCACTTTTATTCGTAAAAATACTTAATTAGGACAACACAACTGTTGTTGCATCCAAAGAGTTCTATTTTCTAATGAGGCTTTCAACTATCCCATGCCTGTTGCTCCTGAACAGTTAGCATCTCAGAAAGGTGCAGGTGATGCTGGCTGAATTAGCGCATCCTTCTAAATTGTACCTGTTTTTGACATTTCTGTATCCCGAACCACTCACCTTTTAAATAATTCTGTTTAGGGCCAGATATATACATAAATACATAGAGGCATATATTTCTTGCTAGAAAGTGAAGGAGGGGCAGTAAAGTATCCTCCAGACTGATAAGGCATTTCGAGACTGAAAAATGAAGCAAGCCACTCTGTATTATTTACAGAGTTTTATTCAGGGTAACTTACTGATTACGGGGGGAGCGGATCAGGCAGACCACAGGCCAGTGCTATGCAGCTCTTCTCCACAAAGTCTGGACCTTAACCCACAGCTTTCATGGAGCCAGGGGCATTGCAGTGAGGTCAGAGTGTAGTTAAGTAAGGCGGTGCCCTCTGAGTACCAGAGGGAAGATCAGAACAAGCTTTCCTACATTCTAGTGAGGGCATACATTAATCTCCAAGGGGCTTGGAACATGCAGCCCAGAGGGAGGTCATCGTGCAGGCAGGAACAAGATGGAGGGCAAAGATAGAGTCAGTATCCTTAGCGGTTCTACAGTTACATCATGTTTAGGTAAGATGCTTTGATTTTTAACCTGTCAGCACCAATAAAACATGTTTGGCTTTGGAAAAGGCAAATAAAATGACAGGAAATAGAAAGCTTCTTTTTTTCATTTGGATCTGTTATTTTAATTAATAATAACCTGTCGCCATTTATTTTCATTTGCTAAATGCCAGTCACAGTGATAAGGGCTTTCATATAAATTACCGTATCTCATTTAATCCTCACAGTTCATCTACGACAGGAAGACCAATCCTATTGCAGTAAGTGAAATTTAAAAAAAATTTTTTTTAAATGACATAAAATGCGGTGGCATGCTGTTAACAAGATAATAGAATGACCAATGTAAATTTGTGTGGTTAATCTGGGGGAATTAGGGGCGGTGGTGGGGGTGAGAGAGTTCTTCCGACTGCAACCTGAAGCTCCACGGGTTCAGCCTGGACTTTGGCGCCACCTGCAGGTGGTTATTAGTTCCAGCTGTTCCGTTTTCAAGAAGGTCTCAGTCAATTTAGGTATCAATCACTCAGTTAGTTGATGCCCATTTTATAAGCCCTACTCAGGGATATTAGGACTCACCCACTGTTCCTTTCCCAACCAACTTGGAATGTAAGAATTTTAGCCTATCTCTCCTGGAGAAGAGAAGTGAAAGAGAACTTGGTCTACTCTTCAGCCTGTGGTAGGCATGGTAGCTTGGGCATGGTATTACAAAATTTTAATGTATTTGCATTTTGAGGAGTGAATAATTTCTTAAAATTATTTGTAGCTATTCAGAGGTGGATCTCCAGGTTGTAGGTCATGCTGGTAAGGAAGGAAATTTGTCCAAGCCCACATAGCTATTCATGCCAAAGCCTAGATTAAACCAAAGTTGGTTTACATTTCACGTCTATACTAAACTATCCAGGAAGCAAGATGAGGAAGAAATCAAGAAATAACGTATATTTAAAAAGTAGTAATTCACATGCCATACCTCATCTGGGAAATTCTTGGTGCAGGAAAAGGAACTGTTATTTGTAGATGGTCTATGATGCTTTAGGTCCTATTACGAAAATTTGCAGAGGTAAAACATCCAATGTCTGTAATCTAGTATAATACCTCATTTAGGAAATTGAACACATAGTAAGCTCTCACCAAATGGAAATTTCTTTCCTTCTCTCCTGTTATCTCAAAAATTTTAAATTATTGTACATAAACAATAATTTTAATGAGTTTTATCTCAGCAGTCTAAGTCTTACAGCTGAATAATCTGGTCTGTGAAGAATTAAATAATCTTGCCAATTCACAGTGTGTTCCAGAGCAAGGATGAATGTAAGTTTGTCTAGCTTTGAAGTCCTTAAGCTTCCCTGAATGCAATCCCACTTCTCCTTATGCAGCTAATTTAGAAACTCACTATAGGATCTTGCCTTTATTGTCTTTATTTAAATCTTTAATATCCCCTTCCAAAAAGCAGGCAGCAAAATAGGTGAACTGGCAATTATTGTTAAAGCAGAGGGAAAAGAAAAACATGCTGGTCCAATCACTCACATAAGAACGTATCACCATCCTTTCTGCCAATGAAGTGTTGCCAACGCGGTCTCATTTTCTTTTCTGTTAGAACAAGCAATTTAGGGCGCCTGGGTGGCTCAGTGGGTTAAGCCGCTGCCTTCGGCTCGGGTCATGATCTCGGGGTCCTGGGATCGAGTCCCGCATCGGGCTCTCTGCTCAGCAGGGAGCCTGCTTCCTCCTCTCTCTCTCTGCCTGCCTCTCTGTCTACTTGTGATCTCTCTCTGTCAAATAAATAAATAAAATCTTTAAAAAAAAAAAAAGAACAAGCAATTTAGACACAAGAGGATAGATGTCTGCATATTGGGCTTTCAGGACTGACAATCTACTGGTTGGTAGCAAGAGTGTTCTTCAAGGACCACGGGTACAAATACTATGTAGTGAAGCATCAAGAGAATATACCAGAAATACCCCAAAAGAAAAGCATGAATAAAATAAGATTTAAGTGCTTTTTTTCTTTTCTTATCTTTTCTTTTCTTAGTTAGTACTTAATGTTATTTGGGACAAGTCAGAGATTAAAAACAGCATTACGCAAATGAAACAGAAATCCTATATAAACAACCAAGATCTATAAAACAACCTTGTATCTTTACTATATAACCCAGGGAATGCATTCTGGAAATGTTTATTGGGTGAATCAACAAAATAATGGGTTAATTTATATGTTGTATATTTTTAATCAGGCTGAGGGTTATTCGCAATGGTGTCACCTGCATTTATTGTAGGCTTCCTGCAGCCTATCCCAACCCAAACGGTTACCATCACCTTAGAGACAATGTCCCAAAACTCTCTTACCCAGAAGGAAAACACATTTTAAAATCACTCCAAAGCAATTTATAAAAGAGAGGAAGAGAGGGAGAAAAAGGCATGTGTTTCTATCAATGAAGATTGACTTTTGTATAATAAGATTCTCACATGGTCTTCATAACGAATACCTTTAACTCTGATTTTCATGCATTCATACCTGTTCATTCTTGACTAGAGTCTTTCAACATTTCATAAGTATCAGTTTCGTCCTAAGCATCATCCTAAACATAGGGAAATATAACATTGAAGAAACATGGTTTTATGATTTGCAATTGAGAACAGTTTATTAAGGAAGATAGATAGGAAAACTAACAAGTTTGAGATAATCAGGTAAGCTCTGTCCAGGATTATGGCTATGATGTTAAAGAACCCCAGTGAAGAAGTATTTAAATCAAACATAGATGTGTGTGTGTGTGTGTTTTTAAGGAAGGTTATCAAAGAATTAAATATTGAAGACAAGTAGGAGAGAACCATTTGTGTTATTGTTAAGGGTGGAGGGAATTCTTTGCAAGCAAAGACAACAGCTGGTCCAAAGGCAGGGAACAGTGTGGTGTTTGGAAAGCCACACATAACTTGGTCTCTCCATCTGCCGAAAGGGTATTCAGATCCACATCTATAGATAAGTAAAATCATACAATTCATTAATTTTATAGCCTTGCTCCTGTCTTCGGATTTTTCATAGTTTGGTTCAGTTTTGTTTGTTTCTCTTTGAAATGAAAGCTGATTGACCTTTGGAAGAGAGAAAGGGATATTTATATGCATTGGCAATCGACCTGTCTCAAAGTCAAAGCCACGCAGAGGTTATCTTACAGAGCTTCACAAATTTAGTCGGCGCATTGTTTACTGTAGTAACATTTCTACTTTGCCTGGAGCATTTTTACATTGCCTGACCTTTATATAACACTTTAATATTCATATTTGGCTGCTGAACTATCACAGCCCTATAGAGTTTTAAAGCTGCTAATCTGATTGTTTTTCTCTATTCTTCTCACCTTCCTCATTTTAGCTACTCCATTGACAGCAAAAGAAGAAACAGATTTAATTTAAATTTTGTACCATTCAGGACTGATGACCCAAGGGAATATTCAGGGCATGGCTTCCTTTCAACATGAATATTGTGGGTAAAGAAATTCAAATGAATACAGTAATTCATAGTATGGACTCGGTTCCATCAATCAATAATTATTGCTTGCTTTCAACCCTATGCAGGCAATGTACTAGGTGCTGAGGCCAATAAATTCATGTGATTCCATTGCGAATAACCTCAATCTGATTAAAAAGATATAACATATAAATTAATTCATTATTTTATTGGTTCACCCAATAAACATTTCCGGAGTGCATTGCCTGTGTTACATAGTAGAGATACAACAGTGAACAGGACATAGCCATTACCTTCAAGGAGCTTGTATGTTTTTGTATGGCAGATGTTGACAAGTTAAAAGAAAATTGCAATACACTGTGACAATCATTAATATAAACATAAGCAAGAGTTACCAAAGACAATCTTGGAAGCTCCAGCAAAGCCCTCTAAAGAATGTGACATCTTAGCTGGTATCTGAGGAATGAAGTGGTTTCCTAGTCTATGAAGGAAGGAAAGAGTCTTCCAGACCATTTGTTGTAACCCTTAAAATGAATTTTTGGAAGCTCTAATTTCAGAATATAACTATATTTAGAAATAGGGCATTTAAAGAGATGATTGCATTAAAATGGGGCCATCACGGTAGTCCTTAATCCAATTTAAGAAAAGAAAACATGGGGACACCTGGGTGGCTCAGTAAGTTAAGCCTCTGCCTTTTCTCAGGTCATGATCTCAGGGTCCTGGGATCAAGTCCTACATCGGGCTTCTTGCTCGACAGGGAGCCTGCTCCTCCCCTGCTTGTGCGCACTCTCTCTCTGAAAAATAAATAAATAAAATCTTTTAAAAAAGAAAGAACGAAACACAGAGATGCTAGAAACACATTCACCAAGGAAAGCCCATGTGAGGACACAGTCTGAGGGCAGCCATCCATCCTACTGGAAGCCACGGGGTGAGGCCTCAGGAGAAACAAGCCTACCAACACCTTTCTCTTGGATAGCCAGCCCACAGAACTGTGAGAATATTAAATTCTGACATGCAAGCCATCCAGTCTGCGGTACTTTGTAATGGCGACCCTAACAAACAAACACACAGGCTTTGGGAAGAGAATGTTCAAAGACTCAGAAGTAAGTGTGAGCTTAACTGGAGATGGAGTCAGTCAGACAGAGAGAATGACGACAAGCCGGGGCTCGCCGTGTCGACTGAAGCAGAAGTGGGAGCACACTGACAATGGAATTGGCCATATAAATGACTAGGTGCTAGGAAGCAGAGAAGTGACCAACAAAAAACAAAGGGGTGCCATGAAGTAGAGATGCAAGATGCATTTCCTGGTCTGGGTGGGTTCTCAGAGTCATGGTGATGGCCCTGTGCACTAAGGTATAATAGGAAGTAAAAAACCAAAACCCGATTGTTCAAGGGTCTGGAGCTCTGTGGAAGTGTCCAGGAAATGGTGTGCTTCAGACCCTCCAGGGATCCCTCCCCCAATTCTCTGTCACCTTTTCATGGGAGTATCCCCCAGGGTTCCATTCTTGATTCTCCTATCTTCATTTTTCAGATTTATTCCCTTGAGACCTTCAAATGTCACCCATACACCCTTGACTCCCAAATAAATAATTTAAGCCTAGATATTTCTCTATAACTCAAGACCCACCTATTCAACTGCATAACTGATATTTCCATGTAGATGTCTAACAGGCATCTCCTATTTAGCACAGCCTAAACTTAAGGCATGACTTCAGCTCTATCCCCCAAATCCTGCTGCCAGCCCAGTCACCCTCACTACCACTGGTGTCACTTTGTTACTTATGGAAGTTCAAACCAGAAACCTCACATCATCCTTGAGTTTCACCTGTCATTCACACCCCAAATCTAGACCATCAATAAATTGGGGGACTTTACTTTCAAAACATATCTGGAATCCCCCCATTTCTCAGTAGCCCTACTCCTATGCCTGAATCTAAGCCAATGGCATCCCTTACTGGATTATTGCAACTTCCTCCTGACTGGCCTCCCGGTTTTTATCCTTGCCTTCCCTGTGGTTATTCTCATGACAGCAGCTTAAATCAAACTTGTGGAAGTTAAATCAAGTTTCTAAACCCTCGTCCCATTGACACTTCTAACCAGATGATGCTTGGTTATGCGTGTGTTGGGAGGGATATGCTGCCTAGTAGAGGATATTAATTCAGCAGGATCCCTGGCCTCTACCCTCTAGATGCCAGGAGAGTCTCTCTTCACAGTTGTGACAATAAAAAATGTCTCCAGATATTACCAAATGTCCCCTGGTGGACAAAATTGTCCTTGGTTGTGATCTACTAAGATAAATCAAATCGTAAGATTAAAAAAATGCATCAGGATAAAAACCTTAGTCCTCATAAGGGATTATACAGCCCTCTGTCCTCTCTGCATCTCCAGCCCTTTACCTTTCTTTGCTCATCTCTCACCTTTTGCTCCAAACCCACTGGGCCCCTTATTGTTCTGCTCCGTGGAATCCAGACCTGTTCCTGCCATGAGCTTTCTGCCAGCTACAGGTCACCCCTCACTTCTTTCAAGTCTTGGCTCAATTTTCACATTATAAATGAAGCTTACCTGATGACCCAATAAGAAATCACAATTTAGTGCTGGGGTCTCAATGGCACTAAGAGCTATGGCTTTCTTCTCATTTTGTTCTTCTGTATCATTTTCTAACATCTGTAACTTACTGATTCAATCATTAGATATTTACAGAAGACCTACTTTCTAGTAGACACCAGTCTATGCTCCTGAGGTTTAAGAATAAATAAAACACAGATCCTAGATTCTAGCTGGGGCAAACAGACATTAAACAAACCAACCACTAAAAGATGTAATATGTCAGATGGTGCTAAATGCTTTGGAAGACAGAAAGCAGGCAAGGAGGTGATTAGTTGTGGTAGGGCACTGTAATTTTAAGTAGGATAGTGAAGGAGGCCTCGTTGAGCCTTTGAGATCTAAAAAATCATCAGACTTTATATTTGTTTTCTAAAATGTTGCCTATCCTTCTCCATAAGCTCCATGAGGTCAAGTAATTTTTATTGTCTGACTTTGATCCAAGAAAAGTCTACTAACTTGAATAGAGCCTGACATATAGTAGGTTCTCAACAGCTATTTCTTGAGCTTTTCTTTTCTTTTTTTTTTTTTTTAAGAAATTTATTTATTTATTTGACAGACAGAGATCACAAGTAGGCAGAGAGGCAGGCAGAGAGAGAGGAGGAAGCAGGCTCCCCGCTGAGCAGAGAGCCCGATGCAGGGCTCAATCCCAGGATCCTGGGATCATGACCTGAGCTGAAGGCAGAGGCTTTAACCCACTGAGCCATCCAGGTGCCCCTCTTGAACTTTTCTTAAATCAAAATGATTTGTGTTATGAAATGTTCACAATTTTATTTGAATGGTGTGGAGGAAAAGAAGGTTCAACCTGGAAACACGTCTTTCATTCCTTGTATGAGTCTGTTATGGATGTTATCACCAACAGCTGGCCTTGGGATTAGCTATTATGTCTGCATAGAAAGAGAACAGCAACATAAAATAATGTGGTAACCATTTTATAAATGGTGCATGCAGGGTTTTCAAGATAGAGATAAGACAGTCCATTTCAGGAGGCCAGAGAAGGGATTTAAAATGTGTCTTGAAGGAAAGGTTGGTTTTCATTCCAAAGATAAAGAACATAGTGAATGAAATTTTACCAGAACCCTGCTCTGAAATTGTGGCCATGGCATTCACCAGCCTCTTGCCTCCTTGGCTTATGACTAATGTGACTAGGGTGACCGTGGATATTACTGCCCAGACCAGGATACTTTGACAATATTAATAATTATACCAGGACAATGAATACAATTTGAGTCTGTTACAAGCAAACCTTATTTATATTATTATAAACCTTACTGCTACCTCCTCTTATCATTGTTTCTTCTTTGATTTGTTCTCTATCATGTATGTGTCCCTGTGTTGCTTCCTAGCTCAGTGACAAAGGGATGAGGTCCTGCCTCTGCCCAGTCCTCACTCCCCATCATTCCATTGATGGGGAACAGCAGAGAGATCCCCTGTGTTAGTTGTTAGCTCAGAAGAATGCCAAACTGACATAATTTGGGCTGGCATATTCTCATCCCCTTTGCAAGAAACAGTGGGAACAGATGAAATATTTTCTGAACAATAGTAAGAGTCTGATGCAGTAGATCTAGTTCCCACAAGGAGGCACAGGAGTGAGAGGAAAAAGGTGGGGTTTGAGCCAAACTAGGTCCTGACATGTGAACAAAGCTTTGTTAAGACTAAATTAAAATGTGAGTCTGCAGGAGCCTCAGCCTGAGACTCCTAGCAGATCAACATTTACTCCACCTCTAGCGGCAGCAAGAAGAAAGATTCCAGGTTGAATTCCTAGCAGAGCTTTCCAGAAAGCATAGGTCTACATTCCCTGCTCTTTCAGAAAATGGAAAAGGACTACCACCTTCTCCCAAATACAGTGCTCCTGTTTTGTGACTCAATCTTTGTATTTAGAGGGCTTGAACCCCCTTATCAACTTCTCATAAATTTCAAGCTGAAGTTGAAATGTCACCTTCTCAGGGGAGGCCCTTTTGACTTCCTCCGGTGAGTTTTCCCTTTCTATTTGTACACTATTATGACATCAACACCCAATTAATAGAGTAGCACTATGGTCTTGGACCTTACTTATACCTCCATGAAATGCCTCATTATTTCTAGGAATTTCCACCTTTTCCCTTTCTCTCCCTGTCATCCTCCCATGGCCATCTCTAACGTGGAGAATGATTTCAATTGCACTTTTATGATTTGGATCCATAGTATTAAAAAAATAGGCAATAGTAATTTGTTGACCTACTTCATCCAGCCTTTGCCTTCTGATGTCCATCCATCTCTCCATCTTCTCCTCCAACATTTACTAAGTACGAAACTCTGGCACCACTCCACAGAACACAGCATGCCAGTTCCATTTCTTCTCCATGGTTCTTTATGCTAAAAAGGCAAAGACAGAATCCTAGCTAGATGATGGCAACAATCAAGAGCTAGAAAGGGAATGTTTTCCAAAGGGAAGGAAAATTAGGGAGCAGAAACATTTTATTTTCTAACTTTCAAGATAAAGCTACAAAACTGTGGGAGTTCAGAAAACAAGATTTAAAAAGTACTTGACTAGAGCCTCCCCAAATGGCTTTTGAAGAGATTCAGTGTATTTGGATAAAAGCTTTTAGGCTTTAACGGCCTTTCAGAGCGTGGGCCTGGTGAAGGTGGTGCTATCAGTGTGTGATTAGAGAAGCTGATTTAAAGTACACGCAGTCCATTAGAGCACACCAAATACAGTCACTGGCTCAATGAGTCATTTTCTTCAAGCAATGTTTGTGTTTGTTTCACCTCCATTGTAGATTCTGCCAGTAAATTGTCTTAGGCCACAACAGAGATTGCTATTGTGTGATTTTTGTAATCATCACTCATATGTTGTGAATTTCTTCAAATTATATTTCTTTTGTGGTTATGGAGCTCACATGCATGGGTCTGAGTGCTTGAGCATGCTTTGCAATGGAGTCACCAGAGCTTCTTGTAAATAACCCAAAATAAAATTATCTGAAGTCTTTTCACCCTTCCCCTTTCCAAAGGAGAAGTGATTGTAGTGCTGCTGGTGATGACAATAATGTTACATGGAATAAAGCTTAATGAAAAACATTCAACCACTAATAGAAGTGTATTTGGGGCATTTTTCAGTGCTAAATCAAGGCTAAGTCAACAGATTTGTGGCTTTAGAATTTATAGAGCTTTGTGCTAAAATTCCTAACACCTTCACTTGCAAATAGTGCTCTTTTCTGTGACTCTCTTTTGCTTGTTCAATTCTATGTAATCTGAGGGCTAGGGGGATTATCTATCTGAAGTTCTTCTCTTGTGAAACACAGTGCCATGTACAAAGCCTCACCTGAAAAGACTTCATTACTGAAAAACCAGTAAGTAATTGTTACCCAGGTTGAGAAGTCCTGTACTGATAGGTAACACATAATGGAAGAAATGTAGGAAAAGGCATGACTGGGTGGAAGAGAAGGGATGAGTTTGGACAGGGAACAAAGATAATTTTTACCAGAAAATTTAAGGGGAGAACAGGATCCTCCATGACATAAAGAAGAAAGAAGAGTTTTCTTGGGTACCCAAATAGCACCAACAGGGCTTGGAGGTATAAAAGGATTTGGTAAGTTGAGGATTCAGAATTAATGGGCCAACAGCAGAGCAGTGAGACATGAGTAGAGAGACATCATATGCTCGGACCATGTTGTGAGACCTATTTGAATAACTCAAGGAGTTTGTTGTTTTTCTGCAGATAAGAAGAGCCCACAGAAGAATTCTGATCAGCAGAAGGTTCATAGTGTCTGGATTGTTTTATATAGTAATGATATCCCACTTTACACCAAATCCCATGATGGATAAAAGGTGTATTCTAATGATAGAATAGGAAGTAAAAGCCAAAATCACTGGGCCTTCATTGTTGCAGTCTTTTTTTTTTTTTTTTGGCATATCTTCAAATAAGATAGTTTTTGTTTTTCTTTCTAATTTATCAGTGATTCCTGAAAGATGCATTCACTTGTGAATCAGCCATCATATGCTGGATTCAGGTGAAAAAGGCAATTAGTAACAAATTAGTAACAATAAATTGACAAAACAAAACAAAACCACCCTGAGATATTATATACTGGAAACTAATTTAATGATATATGTCAATTATATCTCAATTAAAAAATGTCAAAAGTAATATGGAGATCTTTTATTGAGGATAACAGCAACTGGGGTATTGGATGACAGGTAAAGCATATAGATATATAAAACCTGTGATTTAGAGACATGATTTAAAACGAAATATATATTCCTCATGGGCTTAAAAAAGAATAGTTGGTAGTTCTGGGGATATTTGAGAATTTAACACTCATGGAGTAGTTCCCACTCTCTTTCTTTCTTTTTTATATGTGGCAGGTGGGTGTCAGATCAAATGCTGCCCAGTAATATCACAAATAGTATCTCTGAATAGAAAATCTAGATCACTCCTTAAAAATTGTCCATTTCTGCCATTTGGGGGTGAGCTGTACCATCCTGTCAAAGTCCCAACTCTTCGCCCCCATTCAGCCACACATAGCCTGGATATACAATAGTGGAGCCCAGATGTTCAATGGGAATGAGATAGGTAGTCAGTCCCACAGTGCTGAAATCCCATTTGCGTGCCTTTTGTATCACGTTTTTATGATGTACCATATTTACCATGATTCATTAGCCTGAATTTTGCATCACGTAACCCACATAGACCCCTGATGTTTGTGACTCTCTCAGCTTTCAGTTTTACAGTACTCCCTAGAGTCAATTCTGAAGCGATGTGATGTTGCTAGATGGTGTATTTCTTCCTAGGGATGCTGGCGTTGCTGAGAGAGTCTAATGTCTTGGGGCAACGTTAGCTGTTCTCATTCCCTACGTTGTTCAGTGCAGGAGTTCCCATTAGCCCACATGTCTCACCCCAATTTGTTATTGTAATAGTTGTTTAGAGTCAGAGCGAAAGATACTATATTGTAAGAACTTGAAAATATTTGACAAAAGCTTATACCTCAACAGAAGTGTTGAAGAGAGTTTGTCCATGGGTCCTAATCAATTTTACTCAGAGACTTAAAGTGAAAGAGTAGAGTAAGTTCAAAAGAGGAAAGCACTTGCAAGCAGCCTAATGCATCACTTTGTCTATCATTATCACCCACCATCCTCACCATCACCAGCATCACTATCATCACTATTAATATATTTCACCATACCAGCACTCAGAGATGCAAATTGAAACCATTTGCTTGCTGATTATTGTCTAAATATTAATGCCTGATAACACAAAACAATTAGTTCACTCAAGAGTAGTTCTCTATAAAAGCTTATGGGAGTCAGCACTGTACATTTGTTTGACACATAAACTGTGTAGTATGAAAAGGCAAACATCTGCTCATACAGGGATTCTAGGGGGTCCTCGAAGCCTTTTGTAAGTTTTTAGGCTTAAAGAATCTCATTCTTCTGCTGAACTGAAAATACTGAAGAATCTCACGCTTCATTCCTAGATAGCTAATGAGTTTGGCATTGGACTGAGGGTGGATATTTTATAAAATTCCTCAGATTTTTAAAAAGATTTTATTTATTTATTTGAGAGAGAGAGGGGGGTAGAGAGCACAAGCAGGTGGAGAAGGGTAGAGGAAGAGGAAGAAGGAAATGCAGACTCCCTGCTCAGGGAGGAGCCCGATGTGGGACTCCATCCCAGAACCCCGGGATCATGACTTGAGCCAAAGGCAAATGCTTAACCCACTGAGCCACCCAGGTGCCCTCCTCAGATATTTTTACTGTGCAGCCCAAGTTGTTAATTTTGGGGATAGACAAGGCTGCCCAAAGTGGAGTGCTGGCCCTAAACAGTTCCTTACAATCCACAGTGTGATTTGCTCATAATTTAAGAATAAGAGGAGTTCTGAAATTGAGAGTAAGCATATAAAAATGTTTACAGAAATATGACAGTGCTGTGACATTCAAGTGAGCCATCAGTGAATACCACTCATTAGACAAGGTATAGTCCAGTCCGGGTGCTTTTGAGGTCACTTGATGAATCACATGACCAGCATATCTCTTAGGTGCCAATGCAACTATCAGTTCATGATGAAGTGAAAAAAATAAAACAACAAAAACGAGTCCATCAGGATTCAGGGTTTAATGTGCCTAATTTCCCAGTTACCTTGTAAGTTATTGACTATCCCTCATAGAATTTAACACAAACTATACCTCTAGCAGATCCTCCAAATGTTTCTTGAATTGTAATGAATGATGGTTTAATGTTTCTTCCATTTAAGAAATTAATTGAATTTTAACTGGGGCCATCCATGTCATGATGTTTTTACAATGAAATAATTTACTTAGGATAGTGGAGGTTTCTAATACTGCAGTTAGACTAGCTTGAGATACATTTTGCAGCAGAATAAGCTGTTTAATGTCCTTTAGATGATCCTATGTCTCTTCTTTTACCTGGTTGACCTACTTGTAACAGTCCTTACTGGTCCAAATCTACTGTCTCTCTTGCAGTGAGAAACTGTTAATTACATCAGTGGCACCATTAAGACTACAGCTCAGCTTATCTCAACCTTGTAGACATAATACATAGACCTACATTTAGCTCTGCCCAACCAACACTCTCCTCCCCTCTTTCACATTTTGGGCATTTGAGGTTAGAAGATATTTACCATGCATGAAAAACTAGATTGTTGAAATGGCACATTTTGTAGAAGAAATATCTTCTGTTCCAATTTGAGAAGCTTGTTTGGCGCTGAGATAACAGTATCATTGAAGTCCAAGACTGGGTCTTCATGAACTGATTTTGGAATTTACCTTGACTAAAACTGTCCTCAATTATCAGCTGAAGTTGGACACAATAATGGGTTCCATAATTGTAACTGATGGATATAGGCAAGGATAGTTATTGTCAGCAAAGGCAACAAAGTTTAGTTTTATGAAATAGTTTGAAAAAGCTAAAGAAAGGAACAATGTGTTATAATGAAATTTCCTTAAAATACCGCTAATAGATAAAGACTAGAAAGGAGTTTCACATGGTTGAATGCCATTAGCAAAGACCGGGGGCAGGGAAGACAGATGGTTTAGTTAAGAAATTCTAGATAAATAAGTCTGGCTGAAACAGGGCTTCGAGGCTACTTGAGGAATGTGTTGTGAGATAACTAAAGAAATAAGTAAACTAAAAAAAAAAAAAAATCAGAGAATGTTAAGGAAGAAATTACTCTGACACTTTTTGAAATGGTAAAGAAGACTTTATGTAAAACAATTTAGATAGGTGTTAAGACTACTGAAATCTGGGAGACAGATGGAGTTCAATTCCAAATACAACAAGGACAAGGAGGGATTCACAGCCAAGGAAAAGAAGGAGGGACTCAGTAGATAGAAAATTACTAAGAGAAGACATAGAGGGCAGGGACTTCTTGCTAGACCAATTGAATAGGAATCTTGCTGAAGATAGGGCAGGGTGATCACATATCAAAGGTAGGTAGGAGATGAGGAATACAATCACAGTCTCTAGAGTGACCAGATATTTCTAGAGTGACCAGATATCAACACAAAGTTTCAGAGTTGTGGTGGGGGGTATTATCACTAAACTGACTTAGCAGGATTTGTTCTAAAAGTGGACGAGGCAGGTGAGGACAAGGCCCAGGCAACGCCTAGTCAAAATGAGGACTCTTGAGTAGCTGTCTAAGGTTTGGTCAAGGAGATAGTCTTTCCAAGAGTCCCATAAAATATGCAATTACATGTATGCATATGCTTTACATGTTTAAATAACCTCTTTAAAATAAACATGCTTTTATAGAAAATGTGAGAAATATAGGACACTTAGGAATGAAACACCCATTATCTCTGCACCCCCAAAGGACATTTTTTTACATTCATTGTATTTCCTTCCAGTATTTTAATGTGAGGATAGTGTTAAAAGCATAATGATAATAAACCAATACAAACAACAAAAAGAGAACATGGTGCATAAACAATGAATCTTGGAACACTGAAAAAAGAAAAAAAATAAAAATAAAAAAGACCAAAAATGTGTGCAGACATTATTCAAGAGTGAGTTAAAATTCTTAACTCTATACAGCACTGAGGACAGGATTCTTACCCTTCGCCACCTCCAATAACATCTTGCAGATGGAATTGTTGATTTGAGGGCAATCGTCTCCTATGAATTTTACCAATGTGTGACAATTACCCAAGTTCCTGGGCTGAGAAGCAGCCCTGCTGTGAAAATTTATAGTGCTCAATAGTCCTCAAAATTTCTCATTTGTTACCCAGGGTGAGGTGGAGAGGTAGCCATGGGGGGTTGGGGAGGAGAGGGGATTGAGTACAGAAAGGAGAGCAAGAGGATTTTGCACTCCAGTTTGAAGCTTGCAAAACAGAAGGGCATAGTTTAGGTTTTTGGCAAGGATGAGTCATCTTTCTGATGTGCTTTTTGCCTGGCAGCTATACTGAACCTCTTTAAATTGGGATCTATTAAACCACTTCCTTGGCTGTTGTATGAAGATAATGATACCTACTTTCCTCATTCATAGGGATTTTGCAGGGATAACATCATATCGTTGATCTTCAAAGACCTAGAAAAGTTTAAAGTATTAAATCTACATGAGCTGTCGTTTGTGTGATTTATAGAGAAGGTGGCAAATTTTTTCAGTAAAGGGTCAGATAGTAAATATTATAGGCTCTGCAATCACTTTGTCTCTAGACTGCTCCACTCTCCATGGTGCTGAGAAAGCAGGCACAGACTGTAAGTAAGCAAATGTGCATGGCTGGTCCAATACCACTTTATTTATGAATGCTGAAATTTGAGTTTCATTTTCACATTCCTTTTACATGACTTCATTTGCTCACCATGTCTTATTTCCTTCACCATGTTTCGAGCTTTGAGGGGACAAGGCCCTGCTCTTATGCTCTAGTGCTAGACAATGGTTCATGTCCTTTAATTCTAAATAAATATTGAACAACAGATCAAAAGCACTAGTTCTGTTTTAGCTAAAGAACCATAGGAAAGAAAGATATCAGGTGGAAGTCTTGCCTCCTTAACATAAGAAATTCACGCTTAGTCATTAGTGAAGGACTTGGGATGCCAACATCTACCCCCCCCCCCTTTTTTTTTAACACAGAAACAATCTCTTTTAAGATCACAGTGATAACCAGTATGGGCTGGAGAACCAGAGTGGCCAAGAGAGCAAGCAATCAATTTCAAGAAAAATAGTTTTATTACAGGGAAAGAGCTGCTGAGGAATTTCAATTTCCTGGTGCTCCCCAAGGCCAGCCACAGGGGCTCGGGGCTGGACAAGTCCAGGTTGGCCTGCACAATGAAATGTTTCCTGGGATGAAAAGTAGCAAGGCTCCTCAGGGAATGAAGGAGGGCAGCAAATCCCTATTTTAGGGGAATCTGGAAATAATATCTTCTCAGAAGAGTGGGGAAATATGTGACTTACTTGATAGGAAAATGGGAGAAAAAAGCAGCGTGTGAGGGAGCAATACTGTTCACTGCTTGGACTTCTGGTCATTCAGCTGCTAGACGGCTTACCATTGAGTCAATGAAGGGAATTTAACCTCTAGACTGCATTGCCTGTCTTAACAGGAACATACCAGGCCAAGTGGTAGAATATCAGGCCAGTGGAAGCAGCTGGAACTTTGACTGCCCAAACCTCATGTCTTGGAGGAGGCATTACCTTATATGCAGAGGAAAGAAGATTCATTTCTGGTGACCCTATGAGCTCTGACTTTTCCTAACCTGACAAATAGTCTTTCCTTGAGCAAGCTTCAGTCAGCTTCCTCCGACCTCTTCCTAACAAGGTCTCATCCTCATTCCCTGTCTGTCTTTGTATTGCCCAATTTTTAAGAACCCTGTTAGATTGATATAGTCAGAAATCTCCACCTTCCATATCTGATCACCCTCCTTATCTGATTGCGTTTCTTGTCGTCCACCATCCTCAGGTGATGTCTTGATCATCCTGGTCTGTCTTCAGCAAGTATCCTGCTAGGTCAGTTTAGTAGGAATCCCCTCTTACCCCTAATGTTCCTCTTCTTAATTTTCTATCCCCCAACCCCTCTCCACTCTGCTCTTTGTCTCTGAATTCTCACCGTTCCTTATTCTATTCAGAATTGAGCCCAATCTTTCTCCCTTACCCCAAATCTCCATGTTTGCCTTGCCATTTTAACAAGTGTCATGAGTAATTTTTTCTTTAATGAATCCTCCTACTAAGGATGTTCATGCTTTAGGAACAGTGCCTTAGGGATGCTCAGGAAACATTTCACTAGTGTTGCAACTCTGACTAGTGAAGGTGAAAAGGTAAACGGACTGCTCTTGCTCCCATAGACTTCTGGTCTGCCTTTTGAAGGATATTCTTGTATTCTCGCCCTGGCAAATACCAGTCTTTATTGACGGGTGGAGGAGACACGAAGGGAATTAAGCCAAATATCTAAAATTGACCTGTTTACAAGGCCTACTGCATTTCTTCCTTTTCTCTTCCTCCTCCTCCTTTTTCCCATTGTTGTATTACTCTATTGCATTTCCATTAATCATCAATGAACTTCTGGTACATTGATCTTAACAATTAATACCAAAGTGCTATCTTCAGTCCAAATTAAATAGAACTGAGGATATACCTCTCTTCCACTAAAACAACAAACAACAACAAAAACAGCAACAACAAAACTCTCAAATCTTCCTGCTTCTTTTCCAACTGACTTGCATTTAGGCAGTTTCCTTAAAAGGTTTCCATATTTCCCCTACATTGCAATTTTCCTGAGTAGCAGCTGTCTTATCTATATGAAGAGAGTTGTCAGTAGAGAGAATAATCCAAAACGGTGGGTCATTTTAGAACCTTGGTGTTTGGATTTGGAATGCAGAATCCTGTCCGGACACCACCTCAGCTTCTTCCTAATACCGTGGGTTTCAGTCAAATGCACAACCACTGACAGTGTGTAGGGAGCGATTTTGATGGGAAACGAACTCTTATTGCTTTAAAAAAAAAAATTCCCCAAAGTGGATCATTTTCAGATAGAAAATAGAAAAGAAGTCACTGGGAAGGATGAGTTTTGTCCCCTAAGTAGCTTATCTTTTAGATCTGAGGCTATAGAATTAACTACTTAGCAATTTAATGAGCATTCTGGCTGCTTTGACTGCAGAGAAACTCGTTCACATGGTATTTTGCTAAAAGAGGTTTTGTTGGAATGGGAAGCTTTTGTATGCTAAAGAAAAAATCTATGAGAAAAAGTTTTTATGTGCCAATGAATTTGTTGAAAGCTCTGTGGACTGAACAAAGGAACACCCTTAGAGGGCAATATTAAATTCAACCCTGGATACTCTGAAGGTCTTCTGTGTTTTATTGATCCCAGAAAGACAGGGGTTATTGAGGTTGAGATGAAGTTCATATCATATTATCTTTTCCAACAACTCTCCAGAGGGCCATGAAAGTCTTGGGCATGACATTTTTTCTTCTACTCTCCGGTATTAGTTCTTGGGAGTCGGGTGGTTGAGACCCTTCCAGTTTGAAGAAAACATTTGCTGTCATGGAACATTGTAGAACTGTGCCTGAAAAATCTCAGTGAGGTGTTTAAAAAATTGCTAAAAAAGTGTTTTGCTCTGACAGAAATAAAAGCTTTTTAAGAATCAGTTATTTAAAAAAAAAAAAAAGACCTCCTTTAACCAGGAAATCTTGGCTAAGAGCAGATTTAAAACGAAGGTTGCTAGAGGGTGCATCAAATTTTAAGGGCAGTGAGTGGTATTTAATTATGTAGAGCAGCTAGCAGCCAATTAAGAGCAGAAGGTGTTCCATAATGTTCCTGGATTTTGAAAGGGCTGAATCTCATTTCACAAAGGAGAATGATTCACATCTGAAGTCATGGGTGTTTTTATTTCTAACAGGAATCCATGCCACTTACCTTAGCCGCCTTCTGCTTCCACTACCGGTTTGTTCTCTTTCATATGTTCTACAAATGTGTGTCACTCATTCTTGCTTTCCTTCTCATCTCATTATATGAACAGATTCTAAATTGAAATGTCCAGCCTTTTTTCTAAGAGAAGTCATGGAGGACTTTACAACATAAGTCACACTGAGAACGGACAGGCATAATGCCCTGCCTGCTAACATTTCTGGTCAGGGAATGGTATGCTGCCTCACACCCAATGTGCCACACTCATGGTTATTCAGTTCCCCAGCCTTCCCAGACTGTTTCCTGAATTCTTTTTCAACTAACAGCACTACAAAGCATTCATCTGTCCTTGCTTGACATCCCAAGTCATCATAGTCACCATGTATCCAATGATTTCTGTGTATGCTACGTCCTAAACACCTATCAAATCTATGACTTACTCTATGTCCACTGTCATTCCCTGTACTCAGAATATTGCCTTCACTCACTCACACTAGTGTAATTACTTTCTAATCGATACTTCTGCTAACAGAATGAACCTCTCTCTTACAAACTAGAAGCCAATTATGGATCAATTGATCTCCCTATAAAAGAAATGAATCACCTCACTTTTAGGGTTCAAAACTATCTCTGGCTCAGTGAAGGTAAAGGACTGAATTCAAATGCTTTGCCCCAGTATGTGGGGCCGACCTGTGACTCTAACATGAGCATGCTTTAAGTGTAATCACAGCCCATCTGAGAAGCTTCACCTCACTTTGTGTCTCTGTTTTGTTATTTTTCTCTTGATGTCATGAATATTTTCACTGGCCACTATTGATGAAATATTTTCACGTATGAGATTCCCCATCTGACTGTAAGCTTCTGAAGGACAGGGAATGTCTTAGTCATCTTAGCATGCCCAGCACATAGCAAAATTGTGTACATAGTACCTACTTACTCAAATGAATGAATGTATGACATTCTGTGTGCATTCTACTATGTTCCACTATGTTTTCTTGTTATATGATGAGAAATAAACATTCAAACATTAGAGGCACAACTGCAAATATATATATATATATATATATATATATATATATATATATATATATATGTAGGTATTTTAACTCCCAGAGAAGAGGTTGAAAGGAAAGGAGAGGAGCAATTATTCTACCATCTATGTAATCAGTACTATACCTTCTATCTCTTACATGTTATATTATTATTATCATATTATCTTAGTATTGTTATATCTTTACATATAGGCCTTCTATCTTTATATATTATTATAGTACTAATTACAGCTTGTCAGGACAATGTTATTATACCTCTTGTATTCATTTATTTGTTTGTATTTTTGTTTAGTTTTAAAGTTTTATTATTTAATTTTAATTAAAACAAAGAACCAAAAATGGCCCAAAATTTTACCGCTCTGTTTTTTACACACACACACACACACACACACACACACACACACACATTATACATGCAGTGCAATTACTCAATTCACTAACCTAGTTTGTCTTCCTAAGGTAAATGCTGGTAACAGTTTCTCTTTTTAACATTTTATTTATTTATTTATTTACTTACTTACTTATTTATTTGAGAAAGAGAGAGAGAGAGCATGAGGAGGGGGAAGACCAGAGGAAGAGGGACAAGCAGACTCTGTGCTCAGCATGGAGTCTGATGCAGGGCTTGATCCCAGGACCCTGAGATCATGAGCTGAGCTGAAACCAAGAGTGGGATGCTCAAGCAACAGAAGCACCCAGGAACCCCATGGTTAAGAGTTTCTTTTGATTCTTTCCAGAATTCCTTTCTGAAATTGTTTCATGCTTATATAAGCATTCTTATAATAGTCATCTATTTTATACACAAACTATTGAAATATGTAATTTATAGTTATAACATAATTATATATATATCATATATATAATTTATACCATGAAAGTGATTATCCTATACTCAACATTCTGCCCAGGGCTTTTCATATTTAATAACAGAACTTTCAAATCTTTGTTTTCTATCTCCTTTTTTGAATAGCTACATATTATTTTTTCATATCTTTTTTAAATGCACCCTATATTTGTTCATTTTTAAATTCAAAGAATGGTTCAAAAATGATGTAACCGAGTCTCTTGTAATCATCTACAAAACATCATTTGTTTCCAGTTTTTGCTACTATCAAAAAATGCTATAATGAGCATTCTCATCGAGACCTTTGTAAAGGGTTGTCAATACTTCTGTAGGGTCAATTTCTTGTAGCAGGATTACTAAATAAAAAGACTGTGCCTTTTAAAATGCAATCTTTGCTGACAAATCACATTCTAATTAGGCACAAATGCACCCTTCCCAGTTAGAGTGCTCCTGCCCTCATCCTCCTGCCTAATGTTTAAGGACAGAGATTCTGAAAGAAATAAATAATGAAATTGATATCTGATCTCAGCCTTGTTCAGTTTCCCAAACTGTGCTTGTCTCTATAGCATCAGAATTATGATTCAAAGAAAGCCTCATTGATGCCTATGTGTTACAGACATGTGCAGCCATTTCAATTCTATTAAATCTGGGACTCTTGGATTTCTACAATAACCAATGAAACTTGAAATCAAAGTGATTAATTGAATTGCCTAAGGACATGTGCCTGCCCTACCCTCAGCTACCATTACCCTACCCTTGGCTGTTTTCCTATTCAGGACTCACCCTCTGACAATCCATGTGATCCTAACTGCAAAACTTTCTTATCCAGTTTCTGATGTGTAAAATGCGGAGGGGGAGAAAAGGAGATTGAGTTAGATGAAGTTGATGGTAACTTGCAGTTTCATTTTTTTTATTCAATTCATTTAGGGCAAGAATGAACATTGAAGTAGAATCTTATTTTTAAGTACAATCAGCAGTGAGTATTATTGGGTTGCGAACTGTGTGTGTGCGCATGTGTGCACGCTCTTATTCACACCCATGCATGTGTATAGAGAGAGAAGGGCGGGGGGAGAAAGGGAAGAGAATTCAAGCCCTTATAAGTGTTTTTAAAAGAAACATACCAGCCAGGTATTCTATCTGGTTGCAATGCAAGAGGCTTCTAACTAAGGGACACTTTGCTATCATGAATTTTCGTTACCTTGCAGGATTTAGAGTCAAAATATCCAGCTACAACTGTGAAGAACTCTATTATAAACTCAGGGGTTCCTTCAGTTATGTAGAAGCAAACAGTATTCTCTGTTAAGCACTGATCAGACAGAAAACATTTTTAAAAATTGCAATAACTAAAAATTAATAAGAGTTACTGATTGTGCCCTAGTGTTTTGACTTCTTTAAAGTTTTCTCTCCCTGTGTGTCCTCATTGGTCTGGCTCATACTGAAGTGAGATGTTTTCCTATTTTTCCATCTTCTTTCATGTTTATAAAAAGAATGTGAGACCATGCTGACTCTGGACCAGAGTCTCCACTGAATCGTTACTGCACTGGGTGACCTTCAGATTGGGCGCCTGAATATTTCTGTTTCTTTATGTGTAATTGAGGATGAAGAAAACTTTAAATACCACACATATTGGAGCTTCCGTGTAGACAAAATGACGATGTGAGAAAAACATTTAATCCTAAACACATGGCTACTCACTGCTGTCCACCATATTATTTAGCTCTTATGGAGCTGAGAGGGGTTATAATCAAGCACAAAAGACCTGGTTTTGGAATTGTATCTATTAATTTCTTAAGCTCAAAGAAAATAAATGAAAGGTCTAATAATATCCATTTTGATGTTGATTCTTATTTTTACTAAATAAGAGTGAAGTCGAGTGCTTGCATTCTGTGAACTGTACTTGGGTACTATGACATCATTAGTCAGCACATTTTTATACTCACAGTCTGGCTTCTACATCCTCGCCTTTTACTCTTGTTTCCTTTTCCTTCTTTGAATGGCTTCTCTGAAAGCTGAAACTTATTCAGGGCTTCATCAAGTTACCCTCATTATAAAGCATCTTTTTAAACCATCTTCTTCATTCCAACCAGATTTAGTTTCCAGATATATGTGCATTCAGTCATGTCTTCTTGTCTGGTTTCATATCAGTTTTTCTTTGTTTTCTGCTATATAAGCCCATACTCTTAATTATAACTATCAAAATTCTTCATAATTTCACTCCAAATTCACTTTTACATCATTTTCAAAATTACTTCTTAGAGTCAAAACTCAGTAATTTTCTTGATTTTTTTGAAGATTTTACCTATTTATTTGGGGCCGGGGGAGGGGTGAGGGAGGCAGAGGGAGCTGCAGGCCAGGCTCCCCTCTGAGCAGACAGTCAGATCCCAGGACCCTGGGATCATGAACTGAGCGGAAGACAGACCCTAACTTACTGAACCACCCAGGCACCCCACCTTGATTTTTTTTTATAAAAAGGAAGAGAATGAAAATTTATTAAAATTTAAACAAATGGACAAACAAAAACTTTAGCAGCAAAAGAATTTAATTTCTTTCGGCTAAGGTATATGTCTAATGTTTTTTCTGTAGGATGCTCTACAACTTCTTAAAATCTAGTATAAGTCAGTAAGTGATAAGAACTTGCGTTTCCTCAGTGAATCCCTCCCAAATATTAGTTCTATCTGACCAAGATGGATTTGTTCTCTTTGCAAAATGGAACAACCACATTATGCCCATTCATTAAAAGGTTGACTTCTAATAGGCTTGGCCAGACGGGGGGGCCTGCCTAGCCTAGGTAATAACACACTGTTCATTTCTTCAACTAGTAGTTATCCTTTCAAAGGCAATTCGTCGTTTTAAGTAATGAGGGAACTCTTGGTGAGAATCACAAAAGCAATTATTCTTGCCAGCTGGCATTTGTCAGTGAGTAATAGATCATCAAAGGGATTGGACGCTTTTGATGGGTGAAGCTAATACATCATCCAGATGAAATGCTGTGATGATATACAGAAGATCAGGACGTCCAAGAAAGAGATGGGATCTTTTCCTTTTTCAGATGGAGAAAAGAAGGGAAAGAGCAGGAGAAGCTCTTAAATTTATAAAAGTAACAAAAACCCCTGTGGATCTTTAAATGACAGCTGTGTGATTTGTGAAGTGTAATGACGGTGGTCAAAGGAAGGAGGCAATTTTTCTTCAAAAAGAATAAAAGAAGTATCTTTCCAATTATAAAGCATTATAAAGTGAATTTCCTTAATAAGCCAACTGTACATCAAGCCTGACTTCCTGCAAAGTTACCAAGCAGTGTCAGGCCTTACCTTGGTGTTATTAAGCAAATAAAACTGCATAGAAGTGTAGCTCCTTTGTAAAAGGAGGAAATCTTTCACTCCGGGTGGATGGATGGGGAGGGGTTGCTCTTACCGGCCAAGTGTGTTTCTAACTTAATAATAAACGAGGTCTCCAGTTGCCATGGCAATGTAAGAGTATAATTTGTCCCTGTATGAAATTTAATAAAGCTAGCTTTTACATGAACAACAGAATTTCAGAATAACATGCAAATGTTATTTAAGAAAAAAAATAATTGTTTGCTTTTCAAAACTTCAGATCATAGCAAACTGTTCACAGGTGCTTGCACACACGAGTGTGTGAAATGTCAGCCTTCTGAAAGAAAAAACTGATTCATTCATTCATTCATTGCTCAATAACAAAGAGACTGTAGTTTGAGACAAAGCAAATTATGGCAAAGCCTAGGCATGTCTGGAGAACTGAGGAGAACATCTTTTCTATAGAAAAGGAGGAGGTTGGGAGGAGGTGTTGTGACTGAAATTCATTGGAGGAAACTGAGAGTTCCAAGTGGTGGGGGTTTCTCATTGGTGGAGGCTTCTCACAGGCATGGAAATGTGCTGTGGCTGGGCTGAGAGAAATCTTCCTACTTCCTGCTGGACTGTATAAATGTATGTGCATGAGACTCCTCCCTTTCTGGCTTCCCAACTTCAATTTTGAGTCAGGTTTTCTTAACACATCTTCAAACTAAACACACACACAGGCAACAACTCTGAACCACTTCAACCTTAAAGGTTCTTGGGTTCTTGAGAGCACTCCCCAGGGCCTCTGTCTTTACTAATATGTAGCTTAGGTTTGAAGTGCTCAGTGCAATCATGCTGTTACTGGAAATATAAGCTACAGATATCAATAATTTAAGACAGCAGCTAGCTTCTACACAGAGGACTGATAAGACCTCGGATAAAATAAGTCACAGTTCCTGTGGGTGGTTGTGGGTTTTCACTGCTCTTCTGTTCTAAATATTATGACTGATTACTAAAAAGTATGAGCATTGTGTTTGAACCAATGACAGCTGCTTGATGTAACAACAAGTTGGCCACCATCTTGGGGGATCTGAACATCAAAAAGACCAGGAAACTAGTCCAAGAAACTGACCAACCCTGGAGAGAGACTCCATAATGAAATAGCGAGCTTCAAAAATAGGCACATTTATTATGAGTGTAGAATATGGTTATTCAAGAGGTCCAAAAAGAAATTTAGTCTGAAGAAAAATGTAGAAAATAGTAAGATCATTTGTTCCCCTTCCCTCTGTATTTCATATATGTCCATTTTCTTGGAAGTGCAGTAACAACCCCAATGAAAATATTTATTGAGCCTTGTCACTTGCCTGACCCTTTACTTGGTGCTATGAATAAAAGATAGGTCTTTCCATCAAGGAGCTTCCAATTGAGGGGAAAGTGGGTATTGGGAGCAGAAAGGAGAAAGGTATAAAAAAACAAGACAGAATGAGATAAGACAAAGGAAGGAGTTGGTTAATGCACACAGCACAACTTTCCTAAAGGAGATTATTAGAATCCTGCTGCTTAGAAGCTGGGTTATTGTCTTGCCTTTTCTTTTTTTTTTTTTTAATTTTATTTTTTATAAACATATAATATATTTTTATCCCCAGGGGTACAGGTCTGCAAATTGCCAGCTTTACACACTTCACAGCACTCACCATAGCACATACCCTCCCCATTGTCCATAACCCCACCCCCCCCCCCAAACCCCCTCCCCCCATCAACCCTCAGTTTGTTTTGGGAGATTAAGAGTCACTTATGGTTTGTCTCCCTCCCAATCCCATCTTGTTTCATTTATTCTTCTCCTACCCCCTTAACCCCCCATATTGCATCTCCTCTCCCTCATATCAGGGAGATCATATGATCTTTGTCTTTCTCCAATTGACTTATTTCGCTAAGCATGATACCCTCTAGTTCCATCCACGTCGTCGCAAATGGCAAGATTTCATTTCTTTTGATGGCTGCATAGTATTCCATTGTGTATATATACCACTTCTTCTTTATCCATTCATCTGTTGATGGACATCTAGGTTCTTTCCATAGTTTGGCTATTGTAGACATTGCTGCTATAAACATTCGGGTGCACGTGCCCCTTCGGATGACTACGTTTGTATCTTTAGGGTAAATACCCAGCAGTGCAATTGCTGGGTTATCATAGGGTAGTTTATTTTCAAATTTTGAGGAACCTCCATGCTGTTTTCCAGAGTGGTTGCACCAGCTTGCATTTCCACCAACAGTGTAGGAGGGTTCCCCTTTCTCCGCATCCTCGCCAGCATCTGTCATTTCCTGACTTGTTAATTTTAGCCATTCTGACTGGTGTGAGGTGATATGTCATTGTGGTTTTGATTTGTATTTCCCTGATGCCGAGTGATGTGGAGCACTTTTTCATGTGTCTGTTGGCCATCTGGATGTCTTCTTTGCAGAAATAACTGTTCAAGTCCTCTGCCCATTTCTTGATTGGATTATTTGTTCTTAGGGTATTGAGTTTGCTAAGTTCTTTATAGATTTTGGACACTAGCCCTTTATCTGATACGTCGTTTGCAAATATCTTCTCCCATTCTGTCAGTTGTCTTTTGGTTTTGTTCACTGTTTCCTTTGCTATGCAAAAGCTTTTGATCTTGATAAAATCCCAATAGTTCATTTTTGCCCTTGCTTCTCTTGCCTTTGGCAATGTTCCTAGAAAGATGTTGTTGCGGCTGAGGTCGAAGAGGTTGCTGCCTGTGTTCTCCTCAAGGATTTTGATGGATTCCTTTCTCACATTGAGGTCCTTCATCCATTTTGAGTCTATTTTCATGTGTGGTGTAAGAAAATGGTCCAATTTCATTTTTCTGCATGTGGCTGTCCAATTTTCCCAACACCATTTATTGAAGAGGCTGTCTTTTTTCCACTGGACATTCCTTCCTGCTTTGTCGAAGATTAGTTGACCATAGAGCTGAGGGTCTATTTCTGTGCTCTCTATTCTGTTCCATTGATCTATGTGTCTGTTTTTGTGCCAGTACCATGCTGTCTTGATGATGACAGCTTTGTAATAGAGTTTGAAGTCCAGAATTGTGATGCCACCAACTTTGGCTTTCTTTTTCAATATTCCTTTGGCTATTCGAGGTCTTTTCTGGTTCCATATAAATTTTAGGATTATTTGTTCCATTTCTTTGAAAAAAATGGATGGTACTTTGATAGGAATTGCATTAAATGTGTAGATTGTTTTAGGTAGCATAGACATTTTCACAATATTTATTCTTCCAATCCAGGAGCATGGAACATTTTACCATTTCTTTGTGTCTTCCTCAATTTCTTTCATGAGTACTTTATAGTTTTCTGTGTATAGATTCTTAGTCTCTTTGGTTAGGTTTATTCCTAGGTATCTTATCGTTTTGGGTGCAATTGTAAATGGGATTGACTCCTTAATTTCTCTTTCTTCTATCTTGTTGTTGGTGTAGAGAAATGCAACTGATTTCTGTGCATTGATTTTATATCCTGACACTTTACTGAATTCCTGTACAAGTTCTAGCAGTTCTGGAGTGGAGTCTTTTGGGTTTTCCACATATAGTATCATATCATCTGCGAAGAGTGATAGTTTGACTTCTTCTTTGCCAATTTGGATGCCTTTAATGTCCTTTTGTTGTCTGATTGCTGAGGCTAGGACTTCTAGTACTATGTTGAATAGCAGTGGTGATAACGGACATCCCTGCCATGTTCCTGACCTTAGCGGAAAAGCTTTCAGTTTTTCTCCATTGAGAATGATATTTGCGGTGGGTTTTTGATAGACGGCTTTGATAATATTGAGGTATGTGCCCTCTATCCCTACACTTTGAAGAGTTTTGATCAGGAAGGGATGCAGTACTTTGTCAAATGCTTTCTCAGCATCTATTGAGAGTATCATATGGTTCTTGTTCTTTCTTTTATTAATGTGTTGTATCACATTGATTGATTTGCAGATGTTGAACCAACCTTGCAGCCCTGGAATAAATCCCACTTGGTCGTGGTGAATAATCCTTTTAATGTACTGTTGAATCCTATTGGCTAGTATTTTGGTGAGAATTTTTGCATCTGTGTTCATCAAGGATATTGGTCTGTAGTTCTCTTTTTTGATGGGATCCTTGTCTGGTTTTGGGATCAAGGTGATGCTGGCCTCATAAAATGAGTTTGGAAGTTTTCCTTCCATTTCTATTTTTTGGAACAGTTTCAGGAGAATAGGAATGAGTTCTTCTTTAAATGTTTGGTAGAATTCCCCCGGGAAGCCATCTGGCCCTAGGTTTTTGTTTGTTTGGAGATTTTTGATGACTGTTTCAATCTCCTTACTGGTTATGGGTCTGTTCAGGCTTTCTATTTCTTCCTGGTTCAGTTGTGGTAGTTTATATGTCTCTAGGAATGCATCCATTTCTTCCAGATTATCAAATTTGTTCGCGTAGAGTTGTTCATAGTATGTTCTTATAATCGTCTGTATTTCTTTGGTGTTAGTTGTGATCCCTCTCTTTCATTCATGATTTTATTTATTTGGGTCCTTTCTCTTTTCTTTTTAGTAAGTCTGGCCAGGGGTTTATCAATCTTATTCTTTCAAAGAACCAGCTCCTAGTTTCGTTGGTTTGTTATTTTGGTTTCTATTTCGTTGATTTCTGCTCTGATCTTTATGATTTCTCTTCTCCTGCTGGGTTTAGGGTTTCTTTCTTGTTCTTTCTCCAGTTCCTTTAGGTGTAGGGTTAGATTGTGTACCTGAGACCTTTCTTGTTTCTTGAGAAAGGCTTGTACCGCTATATATTTTCCTCTCAGGACTGCCTTTGTTGTGTCCCACAGATTTTGAACCATTGTGTTTTCATTATCATTTGTTTCCATGAATTTTTTCAATTCTTCTTTGATTTCCTGGTTGACCCATTCATTCTTTAGAAGGATGCTGTTTAGTCTCCATGTATTTGGGTTCTTTCCAAATTTCCTCTTGTGATTGAGTTCTAGCTTCAGAGCATGGTGGTCTGAAAATATGCAGGGAATGATCCCAATCTTTTGATACCAGTTGAGACCTGATTTAGGGCCCAGGATGTGATCTATTCTGGAGAATGTTCCATGTGCACTAGAGAAGAATGTGTATTCTGTTGCTTTGGGATGAAATGTTCTGAATATATCTGTGATGTCCATCTGGTCCAGTGTGTTATTTAAGGCCTTTATTTCCTTGTTGATCTTTTGCTTGGATGATTTGTCCATTTCAGTAGGGGAGCATTAAAGTCCCCTACTATTATTGTATTATTGTTGATGTGTTTCTTTGATTTTGTTATTAATTGGTTTATATAGTTTGCTGCTCCCACGTTAGGGGCATAGATATTTAAAATTGTTAGATCTTCTTGTTGGACATATCCTTTGAGTATGATATAGTGTCCTTCCTCATCTCTTACTATAGTCTTTGGCTTACAATCTAATTGATCTGATATAAGGATTGCTACTCCTGCTTTCTTCTGATGTCCATTAGCATGGTAAATTCTTTTCCACCCCCTCACTTTAAATCTGGAGGTGTCTTCAGGTTTAAGATGAGTTTCTTGTAGGCAGCATAATGAAGGGTTTTGTTTTTTTATCCATTCTGATACCCTGTGTCTTTTGATTGGGGCATTTAGCCCATGAACATTCAGGGTAAGTATTGAGAGATATGAATTTAGTGCCATTGTATTGCCTGTAAGGTGACTGTTACTGTATATTGTCTCTGTTCCTTTCTGATCTACTACTTTTAGGGTCTCTCTTTGCTTAGGGGACCCCTTTCAATATTTCCTGTAGAGCTGGTTTGGTGTTTGCAAATTCTTTCAGTTTTTGTTTGTCCTGGAAGCTTTTAATCTCTCCTTCTATTTTCAATGATAGCCTAGCTGGATATAGTATTCTTGGCTGCATGTTTTTCTCATTTAGTACTCTGAATATATCATGCCAGCTCTTTCTGGCCTGCCAGGTCTCTGTGGATAAGTGTGCTGCCAATCTAATATTTTTACCATTGTACGTTACAGACTTCTTTTCCCGGGCTGCTTTCAGGATCTTCTCTTTGTCACTAAGACTTGTCAATTTTACTATTAGGTGACGAGGTGTGGACCTATTCTTATTGATTTTGATGGGGGCTCTCTGAACCTCCTGGATTTTGATGCTTGTTCCCTTTGCCATATTGGGGAAATTCTCTCCAATAATTCTCTCCAATATACCTTCTGCTCCCCTCTCTCTTTCTTCTTCTTCTGGAATCCCAATTATTCTAATGTTGTTTCATCTTATGGTGTCACTTATCTCTCGAATTCTCCCCTCCTGGTCCAGTAGCTGTTTGTCCCTCTTTTGCTCAGCTTCTTTTTTCTCTGTCATTTGGTCTTCTATATCGCTAATTCTTTCTTCTGCCTCCTTTATCCTAGCAGTGAGAGCCTCCATTTTTGATTGCACCTCATTAATAGCTTTTTTTATTTCAACTTGGTTAGATTTTAGTTCTTTTATTTCTCCAGAAAGGGCTTTTATATCTCCCGAGAGGGTTTCTCTAATATCTTCCATGCCTTTTTTGAGCCCAGCTAGAACCTTGAGAATCGTCATTCTGAAGTCTAGATCTGACATATTACCTATGTCTGTATTGATTAGTTTCCTAGCCTTCGGTACTGCCTCTTGTTCTTTTTTTTTGTGGTGAATTTTTCCGCCTTGTCATTTTGTCCAGATAAGAGTATATTAAAGAGCAAGTAAAATACTAAAAGGGTGGCAACAACCCCAGGAAAATATGCTTTAGCCAAATCAGAAGTGATCCCAAATCGTCAATGGGGAGAAAGGTTCAGAAAGAGCTTCAGAAAGAAAAAACAAAAAACCAAAACAATTAAAAAAAAGAAACGAATAAAGAAAAAATATAAAAAAGAAAAAATATATATATATTAGATAAACTATTTAAAAAACGTTAAAAAAGAAAAGGGTAAAAGTTAAAAAAATTTGGCAGAAGAAGAGAAAAAAATTGAAAAAGAAAAAAAAATTAAATTAACTGCAAGGCTACAGAATCATGGGGAGAAAGCCATGAGTTCCGTGCTTTGCTTTCTCCTCCTCTGGAATTCCGCTTCTCTCCTTGGTATTGAAACTGCTCTCCTTGGTAGTGAACTTGGTCCTGGCTGGGTTTCCTGTTGCTCTTCTGGGGGAGGGGCCTGTTTTAGTGATTCTCAAGTGTCTTTGCCCCAGGCGGAGTTGCACCGCTCTTACCAGGGGTTGGGCTGAGTAATCCGCTGGGCTTTGCTTTCGGAGCGTTTGTTCCCTGAGCTCTTTCCGTAGAGTTCAGGAGGACGGGAATGATGATGGTGGCCTCCCGGTCTCGGGCCTGCAGGAGCCGAGAGCCTGGGGCCCCACTCCTCAGTGCTCCCTCAGAGAACAGCGCCCAATCACTCCCGTCACCCTGGCCTCCGAGCTGACAGAGCCTGTGACCGGTTCAAGGTAACCCCGAGTTTAGAGCTCACTCCTCGGCTCTGTCTCTGTAGCCGGCTTCCCCGTTCTAATACCTGCAAGCTCTGCGACACTCAGACACTCCCGATCCTTCTGTGACCCTGTGGGACCTGAGGCCACGCTGACCCCGCATGGGCTTCACCCTGGTTTAGCCTCTGGAGTGATGTCCCTCAGCGGAACAGACTTTTAAAAGTCCTGATTTTGTGCTCCGTTGCTCCGCCGCTTGCTGGGAGCCAGCCCCTCCCCCCGCGGTCTATCTTCCCCTCGCTTTGGGTTCACTTCTCCGCCAGTCTTACCTTTCAGAAAGTGGTTGATTTTCTGTTTCTAGAATTGCTGTTCTTCTTCTCTTCGATCTCCCATTGGATTTGTAGGTGTTTGCAATCTTTAGATAAGCTATTTAGCTGATCTCCCGCTACCTGAAGTAGTCTCAGCCTGCTACTTCTCTGCCATCTTACTCCTCCCTGGGTTATTGTCTTATACAGGTCCATATTACTGGTGCATACATAGCAAAGTAACTTGCATTGGTGACACTAAATGTATAAATGAAGTAGTAAATGAAAAAAGTCAATGAATATATAAAAGGACAAATTAGAAGTGACTTTTTTGAATGTCAAATTTTGTGCAATATATGAGTTTCTCTTCTTACACCAAAAGAGTTTATTAGACAGGGGAGGAATGTTCTAGAAGACCCTCGTAGAATCTTGCCTTACGTGTCAATGTGAATTTGGCCATTTTCCATGAGACATGGGTTTCCTTTATTTATAACCATGGAATTTGCAGTTTTAACTAGGAATTTGCAGTTTTAACAGAACAATAAGACTTAGACCATATGGTTTGTACCACATTGTTTGTGAAACATAGCAAAAGTGAAAGAAAACGAAACCTTCTAAGGTCTTTAAATTTCACGTTTTGTTATGAGAACATTTGCATGATTATTTCTTTGTAAAATCTTTGTAAGAGAATAAAGGAAGGCCACCTCTCAGTGAGCCAAATAAGAAGGAAAAGTTGTCATTGGATGTCATCACTGTTAATCATCTTGACTATGGAAGAGGGAGGGAGGTCAGTTATAGGAGACAAAGTGACCAGGTAGTATCAGTGCATGTTGACCATTGGATATATAGATGTACATATATTTACTTCTTATGCTTAAACTTGAGGAAAGAGACCTCTAGAGTAACAGAACTGAACAATCAGTGTTGGTAATATCAGGTAATATCTGATTAATAAACTGTTTTCAATAGAAAATAAAGGGATATTGTTGATAACCATTTTGTATGGTGTCTTATCTTAGAATTAAAAAAAAATTCATTCATTGCTTTATAAAAAGAACTTATCAAACAGCTTGGAGCCTTAAAAGAGAGAGGGAGTTCTCCATGATCTTAATGGAAAATTCCTCTACATAGTATGCTATGAAAGCAAACAAAGGAATTGGGGTGGTTGGAGGGAAGAGATTGTACCAAAGGAAAGAGTAAGAGCAGAGATATGGAGGCAGGGAATGTATCTTGTGTTGAGAAAAAGAAATCACAGAGCTCTGCCACTTCATCTAATGTCTGAGGCTCAAATGTTACTTTATGTAACAAACACCAGGAATCTTACTGAAAAGGAAAATTTCTAAACTCTAGATAAGAAATTCTCTATAAAGGGTCTAGGTAGAGTCCAGGAAACTGCACTTTTAACAAGTGTCTCTGCGATTTTTTTTTTAAATCATTTTGAGAACAACTTTACTTGAAAAGTTCAATGTAGAGCTCCTTTTGAATACCTATTTATGTTAAACACAGAGTGTGTATGACAGCAGCCGCAACCTGCATGTATGTGTCAAGCAGGTAATGCACAAATGTGAAACATGCCAGAAATGTGACAATGGGATGTCCAAGAACAGTGTAGTCAGAAACTTTGGATTCTGGTTAGAGAATCAACAGTCACATAATTCCAGCCAATTGTTGACATGTTATGATCCATTTCTTCATTTAAATGATTGTGTGTGAACCAAACTGACATGTGTATGGATGTGAGATGGTCCATGAAAGGCTTGTTTTCTACCTCCATCTAGAGTTTAGGTTTAGGTGAATTTGAAGGAAAGGGAAGAGAGGAAGCTGCAGAAATTCACTGACTCTGAATGCATGATACTGCAGGACTCCATGTTAATACCCTGGTTTGTAGGCAGTGGAGAGGCATCAAAGGCTTGTGAGCTGAGGAATGACATATACCATAGAGTTCCTATGTGACCATTGGAGCTCCAATTAAGGGGGCAATTTGTTGTAATGCACTGGGCACTGGGTTTAGTGACAAAACCTCCTGTTTGTGTCCCAGTTGGACCACTTATTTCTTGATTTAATGAAGGAATGCTACCCGATTTCTTTGAGCATTGTTTCCCTTTTCTGTAAAATAAGCAGAATAGGTTTAGTATGAGGATCGGACTAAATAAGCAAAATAAGTTTAGTACGAGGATTGAACAGTCCATGGCAAGGGATCTATGGCTTGTTAAAAGATATTCAAATATATATTTTTCTTTAGTTTTAGGTCAAAGGGAAGAGAGAACAGAATCTCTGAAATGCACTGGAACTCTACTGTAATGGTCCAAGGAAGAAAGGATGGAATTAATATTTCCATAGTGATCAGGCTGATGGTATAACTGGGAGACTAAGGAGGATGAGCAAACTCCTCTGGGAATCCTCCTGCTCTATTATACATGGGTGACAGAAGAAAATACACAGAAGACAAACTAGAACTACAAATGAGCATCTGCTGTACCATCTGGGAGGTGCTGTAGTGGTTGGGAGAACAGAATCACCAATGCCCACATTCAGGCTACCATGGGTCTCTCTACTATCAAAGCTTCTAAGCTCAGAGGTTCAGAAGTTGGCCTGTTGATTCAGATAGACCTGGATGAGGATCTTGGCCCTACCATAGTATTATCTTAGCTAGGTTCCTGAAACTCTAAGACTCAGGGTGTGCATCTGTAAAATAGGAAGGATCATAAAACCTGTTTTTTAGCAGTGCTGTGAACATTAATGAAAATGGTACATGTAAAACATGGAGCAAAATGCCTGTCCTAGAAAGTAGTGAAAGAAATAGTCATTGTTATTGACAGTGGCCAACTTGTTCTTCCTGTTCATGCCTGCATGATTTGAAAACAAAATCTGTACACACTACACACACACACACACACACACACACACACCCCACTCTCTTACTCACACACACACCAGCCATGTGATGCTAGTTTGGATACTTGGAGGAATATAGAAATTGGGGCAGTTCATTTGTAAGTTTAGAGAGCACCACAGCCATGGAGTTAAAGAATGTTGAACATAGATTTTTTTTTTCCTTTTTTTAAAAAATATATTTATTTATTTATTAATTTATATTATTATGTTCAATTACCCAACATATAGTACATCATTAATTTTTGATGTAGTGTTCAGCGATACATTAGTTGTGTATAACACACAGCGCTCATCACAACCTGTGCCCTCCTTAATACCCGTCACCTAATTTCTCCACCCCGGCAACCCCATCCCTCTGTGAACATAGATTTTTAAACAAATCTTGGTTCTCATAGAAACCTCAAAATCAGAGTAGAGATATGTTTTTAAAAGCATAAACCTATGTGGCTAGAGAAAGCAAAACAGGAAGCAGCAGTAACAAAATACTAAAATCCTGGGAGCCAGGAAGCAGATGGACAAGTAGTAACTGACTCAGCAGAGAGAACAACAACAGAAAACAGTGCAAATGATTCCAGCATCAGTGAGTTTGGAAAATTCCATACACAATCAAGCTGAGTTTTCCATCATAAGCCCATTAGAGCTCAGAGATTGTAGCCCTAGTACTTCTGAATGTGAGAGAGCAAGGAGGGCTGGAGGGAGGAGTTGTGGTCAAAAGTCCCCACAAGAAGCAATTAGATGCTCAGATTCTCTTTTTCTGTCCAATGCTTCCAGATCGTTGCTATTTTCTCAACTCGATGGAAGTCTGAAGGCTTGTCCTCTAGAGAGAATGATCAATAAAGTTTGGACTCTGGGCACCTGGGTGGGTCAGTCAGTTAAGCAGCTGACTCTGGATTTCAGCTCAGGTTGTGTTCTCAGGGTCCTGGGATCAAGCCTTGTGTCAGGCTCTGTGCTCAGCAGGCAGTCTGCTTGAGTTTCTCTCTCCCTCCCCCTCCGCCCCTCACCTCTGCACGCATACACACGCACACATGCATGCAGATGAGTGCTCTCTTTCTCTCTCAAATTAATAGATAAACATTTTATTTATTTATTTATTTATTTATTTATTTATTTATAGATTTTATTTTTCTGTTTGTCAGAGAGAGCACAAGCAAGGAGAGCAGAAGGCAGAGGGAGAAGCAGGCTTCTTGCTGAGCAAGGAGCCAGATGTGGGACTCAATTCCAGGACCCCAGGATCATGATCTGAGCCAAAGACAGATGCTTAACTGACTGTGCCACCCAGGTGTCCATAAATAAATATTTTAAAAAACTTTTTTAAAGTCACCAATAAATTGGAGACAGGAGATAATCCTTTTTGAAAGATTCAGATAGAAATAATCACTGTGTATCCCCACCACAACCTCCAAGGTTTCAAGTATTCCCATCCTAATAGGCAGAGGGCTTCCTCTTCCCATTGCGGTCACACATTCACTCAACTTCTGTCTTGTGATGCTCAAAGTGAACTCATTTATACCCACACTGTGAGGGTGGGCCATCCCAGCATCTACCTGGCAAGATATCTGGATGAGAGGCACAATATAGCAGAAAGAAGAACAAAGATAATGCATATGTTCCTGCCACAGTGGGAACACACATCATCAACCAGAAGATGACAGTGATAAAGTATATCCTGGCATAGAGCACTGCCCAGATTTCTAGCACCCTGAGGGGGACTGGGTAAGAAGTGAAAGAGAAAGGGATATCCATGTTTCTCTATTCTATACCTTCCCACCATCTGGCTCTTTGGTCACTAACAGACAGCTGAAAACAGATGGATCCCTGCAGGGGATGGCCATATTTTGATATCAAGCCAGTTTACTGGTGAGTGGCCAGATCCTGGTTAGAATAATTTGTTTTTGAGTCAGCCATTGTCCTTGTTTTCTCAAGAAGATATAAATGACAAGGCATAGCCATTTAAATGCATGCTGGGTGACCTAGAATTTTGTGGTCAAGAACTAAAGGGTTTCTATTTTTGGATTAGATGCAATCTGGATATGCCAATAGGAAACAGAGTTATCTCACAACTCCAAGAGTTCTGGAAGGTAAGGGGACATCCATAATTAACTAACCAATGCTCCCTTCTCAAGGTTGAAGTTAGCAGATGACTCTGAAGTCTTAGGAAACAGTTGACTAATTTTACTCTGTGACTACACTATTAGATTGAATTTCATACTATTCTAATCTCAGAAAGATGGTGTACATGTTTGCTGTCTCTTTTCTCTGTCTTCTTGATTGTCCATGCCTCCATTAATATTCCTTCTCTAAAAGCACTTAGTTGTCATTTTGTTTTGGGGGAGGGTCTTCTACAGCTGAGAATTTTTTTTACAGAGTTGTATGGATCAATTCATACATTTGATCTATCGATCTAAAAGCCATAACAAAGTGTTTTGAAAAGGATGGCATTTGGGGGAGGCCCTCCTAGTGGTTCTGTTGGTTTACATGGTCTCCTATGGGGACCTCCATCAGTGGGAGGGATGTGGAGTCATACTGGTCCCATGCTTATATTCTTTTTACTAACATTTTCAGTGCACTAGCAATATTGTACTGTCCCAATAGCAGGAGGAATGCCAGGGAAGTTGTTCATTTGTTTGGTCCTATTTGGATAAGTATTTCTAAATAAGGCATGTATTATGGATCCTGTATTACCCACTAGAGCTCTGAAGTTTCAATTTTATTAGGAGTGCTTGTTCAACCTTTTCTTCAGTGAAGCCATCTCCTTTTGGACATCTCCCTTCAAGACTGTCATAAACAATCATGAGATACTATCTCAGAAGAACTTTAGGGCCTCAGAGGAATAATTACCAGGGCCTGTGATAAGCTGCCATTCCAATGTTTGAAGATAACTAGCCAAAACACCACAAGCAGACCTTTCCCAACCCAAGGATGGATCCTCTGTCTCAAGAACCTTGAGTTCACTTTCAGAAGGTCATTGTGGCTACTAGGCCTGATATTGTTTGCTCAATGGATTTTCTAGCAAAGAAGGGTGAATCATTATAGCATATACATGAGGAATATGCTAGAGTTTATTAAGGAAAACACATAAGCAAGTATGTGATTCACCATTGCTCATCTCATTCAGATTGCCACACTGGGATATGTCTGGTAAGATTATATATCAAACTCTGAGAGATAGACCTCAACTCTTAGGCTGAAGAATGTTAAACTACATAATTGTAAAACCAATACCTTTACTCTGAGATCAAGGCCTGGGATCCAATAACAATAGAACAAACAACCTTGACCTTGTTCTGCCACTTCATCATTTGTTAATAGGGACAATACCAATTAGTTCCCTGGCCTAATCAGGGGGCTGAGGCTGAAGCCTCAAGGATATAGTAAAATAAAATGGCAGAAAGTTTCCCCCTTCCAGCCCTACTCCACTTGCTCTGTCTTAGCATTCATGGTTGGGGGCACACCCACTCTTTCCCTGCATGACCAAGGTGTCCAAAGTCTCAGGACAGGGGATACATGTTGTGTCAAATCAATAGCCTCTGGTCTTAATCTATTGCAGGATCCATTGCTTTAAGCAGTCACTGTTAGTCAGTTTCCATAAAATTACAAAGGAACCAAAATGCCAGCCTGTAGGGGATCAGTCAAATTAATTCTCACCTCTCATTGATATGCCATCTCAATCTCAACATGTCCAAAAAAGAAATCTTAAACTCTCTCCACCAAAGCCCAACTTCTCTATAGTCTTCATTTTAGTTATTCACAATTCTATCCTTCCAGAAAGGTTGCAGTCACCTTTGACTTCTGTTTCTCTCACCGTTTCACATCCAATCCAATGGTGACTGTTGTTGACTCCCCTTTTAAAATATATCCAGAGATCAACTACTGTTCACTGGTCCCATCATTATCTGACCCACCTTCATGTCTCCCCTGGCATGTTAGTTTGTGAGGGAGGCCACAACAAAGCATCACAAGCTGAGTGGCTTAAGCAACAGAGATTCATTGTCTCCCAGTTCCAAAGGCAATCAGTGTGAGATCAAGGTGTCAGGGTGGTTGGTTTCTTCTGAGAGCTGTGAGGGAGCATCTGTTCCATGCCTCTCTCCTAGGTTCTGGGGTCTACAGGCATTTTTTTGGCTTATAGAGACACCACCCTATCTCTCTGTCTTTATCTTCATATGTGTTCTCCCTTAGCACACGCTTGTGTCCAAACAACCCCGTTTTATAAAGACACAGTCATAGTGGATTAGGGCCCACCTTCATGACCTCATTTGTCCTTGACTACCTCTGAAAATACCCTTTTTTCCAAATAAGGTCACATTCTGAGATACTGGGAGTTATTATTTCAATATATTTTTGAAAGATACAGTTTAATTCCTAACGCCTGGACAACTCCAACAGCCTCTTAACTGGTCTCCGTACTTCCACTCTTCTCCCTATTCTCAACTCTTCAGACAAAGGGAAGCAGACATGGAATTCAGTGATCCTTCATGCCTCTGAGGAAAGTTCTTCAAAAGCCAAGTCCTTATGGTATTCTCTCATGTCCTTTGTGATCTGCTGAGAAAATCACACAGACTATGGTCTACTGTTCACCTAGTATAAAAGTTGAAAATCTCAACTGACAAAGGAATGATTCAAATTTTGTCCCTCTAAACAAGCACTGTCATCAATTTGTTGTTGTTTAACAGATAAAGAGTCATCAAGCCATAGGCTGCAGGCCAAATCCTGCCCCTCACCTATTCTTATAAATAAACTTTGATTGGGGCATAGCAGTGCTCACTTGTTTACATATTGTCCCTGGCTGCTTTCAACTCTAATGACAGAGTTGAATAGTTAAAATAGATCTGAAGGCTCCTAGAGAATGACTATGAAAGAATGACTAACTAGTCCTTGATGGAAAAAGCTTGGTGGCCCCTGGCACAGATGTTCAAAGTTTTAGTGCTCTGGACAAGCTACAACAATCCATTTCTAAATCCTAATATTACTGAACAAATACCAGGGGCCTCTTTCCAAATTGTACTCCTCACCTTCTCATCTGAAGTGTGTCACCTTGTGACTTTCTTCTGCATGGCTGAGCATTGCGAGGTCTCACTTTCCCTACGTAATTATGTGTCCCTTGGCCTTGTCTTCTGATAACCACAGTCTAAATCCTGAAGGGATTCTAAAGTATATCTATAACAAATAAGGCCTATAATTCTGAAGTGTTAAGAAATTGAGGTGGGATGATCTCCAGTCCTTGGTTGGTAAACTCTTTTTCCTTTTTTCAGTGTGGTTCTTAAAAAGAGCCAAGTCTTACTTTTAAAATCGTGTGTGTTAGATCTCTCTGTCTCTGTCTCTCTCCCTCTCTTTCTCTTTCCAACAATGGAGTTGGTCTCTGGAAAAATACCTCACTGGTAATATCTTCTATTAATCTTTTCCTTCCTCAATTCCCTTCAGGCATAATGTCCGTCTTCCTCCTTATGGAGCTTACCAGATGTGTTCCCATTTCATGACTTTGTCCTTGCCGCATTTTCCACTTGCATCCCCCAAATATACATGTGGCTTGCTCCCTACCTCCTTCAAGTATTTACTCAAACATTGACTCCTCTAAAAGACTTTTTTGACCACACTTAAAAGTGTAATTCCCAAACCTGTTACTCCCGAACCTGTTTTACTTCACCTCATAGAACTTATCACTATATAACCCACTATATTACTTGCTTAATAACTTTGTTACTGTCTTCCTTTCTGGAGTATGAGCTACACAATTATATATATGTGTGTGTGTGTGTGTGTGTGTGTGTGTGTGTGTGTGTGTGTGAGATTATTTGGTACATATATAATATAAATATATTACAATATCTATCTATCTATCTATCTATCTAACTATATGTATATATGGATGTTATTTCTGGTGTTCTCTCATGTCCTGTGTAATCTGCTGAGGAAATCACACGGTCTAAGGTCGACTGTTTACCTAGTATAAAAGTTGAAAATCTCAACTAACAAAGGAATGATTCATGTTTCATCCCTCTAAACAAACACTGCCATCAATTTGTAGTTGTTTAACATAGATCAAGAATCATCAAATATATATATCTATATATAATATCTATGTATCTATATATAATATCTATATCATAGATATTACAGATAGATAGATAGAATAGAACACTCAGTAAGTATAATGACTGACCTATAGGAGGCACAGGAAATGCAACTCAGTATATACAACACTCAGTAAAAACCACTGGCAGAAATTAGAACACAACCAACCTCACAAACAGTACAACTCCAAACCAATAGATTCAGCGTTGGGGTGAAGGTGTGGCAAGACTTACAAATCTACTGGCATCAATCATTTATAAAAAGGGAACAATACTTACTGGGTGCCTATTATATGCTTGGCTCTGTTTTATAAAATAGGGGGTGAGCACCCTGCCTTTTTCTCCTCCACACCAGTCCCTGTAACACGTAACACATACATGTTTACTTGCTTATTTATCATCTGCCTCCCCACCATTTCTGCAGGCACTCTGTGAAATCTGTTTCACTCTGTGAAATCTGTTATTTCACCTCTTTTACTCAATGCCGTATTTCTGGTTTTTGGAAAACACCTGCACACAGGTGCATAAGTTCAAAAGGTAACTGAACTGGTGTGATTTGATTTTGAGTCCCACCCACATGTGTCCTTCCGTTCTCCCCCAGACTTATCAACGCGACGTCCTTTACTAGCTCCTGCCTTTGGAATCTGAGGCTTTGGATTGTTTAGCATTTTGTTGAGGTGGAAAATCTTCACCCTTTGATATTTGCCACATTTTTTTATAGCAGCAAATATAATTTAGAGAGAAACTATTAAATCCAGTGTTCTTTTCAAACTTAATAATAGCGGTTTGCTCAAATAGAAGACAGGAGTGTAATGTAGCAGCACTGATTTTCTTACGTGAATTATAACTGGCTCTCAATGTTAGAGAAAAGGCAACAGAGCACTCTTTATTAAGTGCCCACTGTGAGTCAATCACATCACATAATTGAATTGTTACCTTGCATAACAGCCCTTTGAGTTAAATTCTACAACCACCACTTTACGCTTGAGAAACTGAGGCTCTTAGAGAGGAAATCCCTGCTCCAAAGTCATATAGCTCATGGCTGGCAGAGCTGTGTTTGCACCAAAGGACTCCTGGCTCTTGTCCTTTCTATCATTTTGTTCTCCACTTCAAAGTTACAAAAGCATTTTAAACCTCCACGAATGTGTGTGAATAAAGAGAGGCTTATTATCTCTAATAACAAGAGGCTCTATGTGGCTTTTAGGAAACAAAATTGGAGCATCAAAATCAAAGAACAGTAAGAAAAGAATAATCACAACCAAGAATACATTAACATGAAGTCACATGCACCTACTGGTCTACCCAAGGAGTGATCTGCGTACCAACTGTGAGAAGCTGAGAAAGAGAACAATGGTAGCTCTTGTATTTTAGGATTGTGTTTCTCAAACTTCCATAATGTATAAATCCCTTTAAAAGAGGGGGAAAAAATCACTCTCTGACCCCTGGTGTTTACATGAATCTTCTTTACTGCAGTGTTCCCTCACTACACTGAAAGTTTCATGTTTATTGATCTTATACAACTGAACATAATTTAAAATGTTGAAAACCACAAAACTGTAAAAACAAAATTTGGTATCAATACTTACTTAATGTAGTTCGCAACGCTGCTTGATTATAGTAAATGTCTATTCTCGATATGAATATAGTTCTGATGTACGGAGCACAGGAGTTCTTAGTTTGGCGTGAGTATAGTACCCAGGACTCTGTAATTACATAATTATCCCTTGACTTTTCTCTTTTGGAAATATTGCATAATCTTTGCATGGTGGTTGATTTTCATTAGGAAAAATACAATAATCCTCACCAAGTCCTCTTCTGTTTTTATTGATGATGTTTGGTTCAGTTTTTGTCTGAAGACAATTAAAATAATACTAATAGCACTCATTTGCCATAAATGTGTTTGAAAATAGACACTAAATAGGCTAGCACTGGATCATAAGAGGACTGTGTAGGCAATCCTAATTATGCTTATGCTTATTTTTAAAATTAATATAATAAAAATTCAAGAAATTAAAAGTTATTATAGAAAGCTAAAATGTTCTCAAGAATATGAGTGCACAACCATCCCTATCACACCCTTTCCTGTTCTGAATGTCAAGCCAGTTTACAAAATACCACAATGGGCTATTCCAGTTCAGTGTCCTATGGACTAACTGCCCCATCATGTAGCAGAATAAATTAACATGAATACAGCTAGAAGAGATTCTGCTACTTCACATCCAATGTCATTTGAGCAGGAAAGCACCCTAAATGTGAGCACTGACATTCACACATATGCCTCCAATCCATATTTATGTCTTTCAGTTGTCTGCAAAACCACTTCCCAGTAATATTAATGAACATCAATCACAGAGCAAAATGGGACCTTTACAGTTGCAGTGACTAGGATGTATTGATTGCTTGGTCATAAAAGAGGCTGAGACGCTAGCTGGCTGTACTCACTGGAGTCACAGGGAAGAAGGGGGTCTCACTTAGGGTGCTCACCACTTTCATCATGGGCAATGGATAGTGTCCAAGTGAGTACTGTGAGCAGTGGCTTTAAAAACTAGGTAAGGCACAATTCCTTAAGGATGTTCTTAAGCTCAGTCAGGGGCTCCAGAAAGACGGAATGTAGAATGCAGTTTTCTCCACCTTGTACAGACAGAGGAAGGAAGGCAAGACAGAAACCAGGAAAGAACAAGAAGATAAAGGGTAGAAAGGTAGGGAAAAGAACATTAAGATGAAACATAAAGTGACTCATGTCGATAAGACACCAAGACGAAAGTCTTGTTCCAACATAAATATAATTTATTAAAAGAAGGTTAATTTTGTGATTTAGAGCTCAGGCTGCAAAAATGGAGGGAATTGGATTAAAATCGTTGGCATGGTCAGATGCTAGTCACATGACTTTGGAAAAAGTGCTTCACCTAAAAAATGACAATAGGAATAGTATTCTCCTAATAAGACTTTATAAAGCAACTATCTATCCCTTAGCTACTTCTTTTGGAGGAAATATTTGCACACCTGGATAGTGTGTCTACTCACAAGAAATAAAGAACAGAAATAAAAAATGTAGTTGAGGGTTTTGGAGGGGAGGGGCAGGGGTTGAGTGAGCAGGGTGGTGAGTATTAAAGAGGGCATGTATTGCAGGGAGCACTGGGTGTGGTGCATAAACAATGAATTCTGGAACACTGCAAAAAAAAATGAAAAAAAAAAAAAAGAAGAAGAAGAAGAAGAAGAAACGTAGTTGGTATACCAAGAATGGAGGGGGCATTTCTAAAATGATCTCTCACTTTCTCTACCTTCCTGAAGGAAGGGGACACAAAATTAGAACTCTTCCTAAGGAAGTTTGCCAAGATTAAGGCCCTATCAAGGATTGGCTAAGGGAGCTAGCTAGATGGGAAGGTATGAAGGCTGAGGTCCTTTACAGAAAACAAAGCTGAGAAACCAAAAGTGGGGGTAAGGTCAACAGCAAGAACATCCTTGATTCTTTTATAATCAGTCACAAGCCGCCCTCTCAACTTCTATTCCTAGTCTTCAATGCCCCAACCTTCATTTCTGTCTTCAGAAATGTTTATCAAGGATTCTAATGTATTTGGCATCTTTGTTTGGTTCCCCTAGAAGGTGACCTTGATTGATAGAAGGGGTCAAATACAAGTAATTGATATTAAAATTTCAGAAAACTCGAGTAGTGGGACGTGGAAGTTAAACAGAGAAAGGGAGGAAGGAAGTCAGGAAAGGATGCACTATAAGCCGCTACCACTGTGAGTGAGAAGAGCCGAAACCCCTCGGGGAACTGTCACAGCTGGCATAAGACTGTCATGAGACTCAGGTCAACCAAGGCACAAGGGAGCTTGGGGTACTATGCACAGGAGTCCATCATTAGGTGCAGAAAGCACTCAGGAAGGGGGCGCATAATTCACTGGTGCTTCTGATCTGCTACTTAAGCAGATAGAGTGAGCTCCAAAGGGTGAAGTCAGGCATTAGGCAAGAAAGGACACTGGCAGTGGAACTTTTGGGCTGATGTGCAATGAAATTGTAAGGGGGGAAAAACATGAGCAGACACCCAAAATATCTATGGAATAGTCAGATCCATTTGTACACCAGGTTAAGTTGACTAAGTCCTGTAACTGATTCTTTAAGGCAATAGCCATTAAAATTACTTTAAAAAATAAACTTATAAAACCAAAGGAAAGATGGAGAGACAAGTTTTATTCCCCTTTACAGGTTAACTGATACTCATTATTTTCTTTCTTTACCACCCATTCTAAATTCTCCTCACCCTTAGTTGACTTGCCCTGTGGGGTATCACAGATATATTGATAGATGTTGGTAGACCATAGTTGTTGAAAATTCCCATTTAAAGATATTACTGGGGTGCCTGGTGGCTCAGTGGGTTAAGCCGCTGCCTTCAGCTCAGGTCATGATCCCAGGTCCTGGGTTCAAGCCCCACATCGGGCTTTCTGCTCAGCAGGGAGCCTGCTTCCTCCTCTCTCTCTGCCTGCCTCTCTGCCTACTTGTGATTTCTCTCTGTCAAATAAATAAATAAAATCTTTAAAAAAATAATAAAGATATTACTAAGGATGGAAGTATGTTCCCCCATCCCTGTGATTCTCCTGAACTTTAGAAATATGTGTCCTTATCCCTATTATGTGGCAGCATGACAATTGGGGTAACTTCCCTGCCAATATAGTCACTCATTTCTTGGCATCCTGGTCCACTGGCGTAAAGATCCTATCAGCATTCATAATGTTAAGTTTAGTGGGAATATTACTATGTTCCCCAGTAGAAGTTCCCCCTCTCCGATCACTAGGAATCAGAATATAACTATTAAGGAAAACCTAAAGTTATAGGACAACTTTAGTCTAGTAAAGAACAAAGTCCCACTAGGATCACTAACATGGAGGCTGGGTCTCGATTTCCATGCCTCAATTCATAGATATGGTGGCTTTACACTTTGCAGAACACAGCACTATCTCATGGTCATTGATTCAAAATTATTTGTCATTTTGAAAGACAATGACTATTCTTGCACTGCCATGACCATCTGAGAAGACTAGGTGAACCCTTAAGAGGCTATTTTAATGTTAAATTAAACTGAGTGATGTGATATTTGGTTGAGCCAATGGATGCCATGCCATTTGCCCATTGCCCTCATTCTTTTATATAAAGTAGATACCACTGTGTGTGGCAATGATGTACAAGATTCCCTCATCATACATCAGATCCTCTGTGAGGATTAGGATTAGCCTTGGTGAGAGCAAGTCCATACTGCCAGGCTAATGAACACCTTCATCTCCATTATCATGCTTCTACTCTGTTCGTGGTACTTTTGTGCAAATGGGGTGGCAAAGGACAGAAGCTTCTTGGTCCCCTTCACCTCCAGTAGACCTGTCATTCTATTCACTGGGCCATTCACTGTGTCTGTGAAAGTGGGTGCTCTATGTCAGGTATTGACATGAATTAAGATATCCACATATTTTATGTACACTCCCATGTGTTCATCCACATGCTGCTTCTTCAGAATTCTTTGCCTCTGACCTCCCATTGTTACCCATTCCAGGATCCTGGCCAATCAATTATACTATTTCCTCTCACCAGTCATCTGCAAGTTTTTATCTCATGCCACATCTCCTTTAACATTGATTCAGTGGCTTTCTGCCCAGTGGAAGTATTTCCCTCTCATACTCTGTGTCAGGGACACACTAGAGTGAGGCTGTAAGGTGACAGGGATCCATTTTTTAAAAATATTTTACTTATTTGTTTAAGAGAGAGACAGAGACAGAGAGAGCACAACCAGGGTGAGAGGAAGAGAAAGAAGGAGAAGCAGGCACCCCGCCAAGCCAGGAGCCAAACATGGGGCTTGATCCCAGGACTTAGAGATCATGACCGATGGCGAAGGCAGACATTTAACCATCTGAGCCGCCCAGTCGCCCCTGACAGACGTGCATTTCTGATTCATACCAACCTATTAAGCTGAATGAACCAAGTTTTTTTTCCCCTGAATCTTCAGTATGGAAATGTTCTATGAGGACACAGGTGTCAGCTGAGGGATAAGCACTGGTGTAACAGATAGAGGCACCAAGAAAATCTACACTACTTTTTGCCTTAACTTGTGCCTTCAGAACTATAGAGGCCCTTTGCAAAATGTACCTTTGCCATCACACAACAGACATCTGCTTTGTCCAACTGACTTTATGGCTTTTTGCTTGAGAATTCACAACTCAGGCTATGCAACTCTGGGAGCATAGTCAGTTCATGACCCATGCTTAAATTCTCTAACAGGAGCTACTTTTAAGATGTTGCATAGTTATCTGTATTGATAGCATGGCCTTACTTTAAAATGTTACAGCTATGCACAGACTCTCTCCTATTAGGATGTGGAAGAGACACATCCTATGTGTCTATAGATCCTAGGATCTATGGTGACCTTATCTACTGTAGATCCTTCTAGCACCATGGGATCTTCTAGGTCATATGGCACAAGGAGCAGAGTTATTTATATTCCAAACTGAACTTGCTATAAAATTCTATTCTGCTTTGAGATAGACTTGGGTTTGCACTGCAAGTATCAATTCTCTTTCATTTGTTCCCACTCTGACAGGGACCATGAGCCAGCTTAGACCTTGTACATAACTCTTGTATGTAATCTGGCTACTCTCCCTTCTCCAGTGGTTAGTAATTTAGATAGATGCCCAAAGCTTTCTTTGGAAACGGAATGGGAAATCACTGCTGATGTATTTGTCATTCTGTTGCAAGGCCGTCCTCAAGGAATCCTTCAGTTGGTAGAATTTGGATCTGATTGGCTCAATAGGTTATGATTTTCCATTAGGTCTTTAGTTCACTCACACTTAATAATTACTACCAAGCAATACTCTTAAATACTGCATCTCTTTTTTTTTAATTAACATATAATGTATTATTTGCCCCAGGGGTACAGGTCTGTGAATCATCAGGCTTACACATTTCACAGTATTTACAATAGCACACACCCTTCCCAATGCCCATAACCCAGCCACCATATCCCAACCCCCTCACCCCCCAGCAACCCTCAGTTTGTTTCCTGAGATTAAGAGTCTCTTATGGTTTGTCTCCCTCCTGATCCCATCTTGTTTCATTTTTTCCTTCCCTACCCCCCATAACTCCCCACCCTGCCTCTCAAATTCCTCGTATCAGGGAGATCATATGGTAATTGTCTTTCTCTGATTAACTTATTTCACTCAGCATAATACCCTCTTAAGGTCCATCCACATTGTTGCAAATGGCAAGATTTCATTTCTTTTGATGGCTGCATAGTATTCCATTGTATATATATACCACTCATCTTTATCCATTCATCTGTTGATGGACATCTAGGTTCTTTCCATAGTTTGGCTATTGTGGACATTGCAGCCATAAACATTCAGGTGCACATGCCCCTTCAGATCACTACATTTGTATCTTTAGGGTAAATATCCAGTAGTGCGATTGTTGGGTGGCAGGGTAACTCTATTTTCAACTTTTTGAGGAACCTTCATACTGTTTTCCAGAGCAGCTACACCAGCTTGCATTCCCACCAACAGTGTAGGAGGGTTCCCCTTTCTCCGCATCCTCTCCAGCATCTGTTGTTTCCTGACTTGTTAATTCTAGCCATTTTGGCTGGTGTGAGGTGGTATCTCATTATGGTTTTGATTTGTATTTCCCTAACTGCATCTCTATTTTAATCAGAGTTCTTCAGAGAAACAGAACTAATAGGATGTGTATATATTCAGAATAAGATTTATGTTAAGGAATTGGCTAATACAATTATGGAGGATGGTGAGTTCAAAATCTGCAGGAATTTGGCAGTCTGAAGACCCGGGAAAGCCACGTGTAGATGAAGATTGAAAGCAGGCTGCTGGAGAATTCCTTCTTACTTGGGGAGGCTTGTGTTATTATTATTTTTTTTTTTAGGACTGCAACTGATTAGATGAGGTCCACTGAGTTGTGGAGGGTAGTCTTCTTTACTCACAGTTCACTGATTTCAATGTTCATCTCACCCCACAAAAACTTCCAAAATGACATTAAATGAACATTTATACTATTTATGTTACCCCTTGGAACATTATCATGTATTAACCTTCATCACAGATTCTTGTGAGCCAGTACCCATTAGATTTCATTCTGGTTTTCTTGCCCATTATAGTAATTATGCCACCTTATCTCTGATGTCACTAGACTTTTTCTACTTCAGAACTGCATCATCTTTTTTGATACATGGAAGCCAATTTCATAACCTTCCCAGCTAGCAGCCCTGGACAACAAAAGAGGATCTCCACTGAGCTTCTCAGTGATGCTTGTTTCCCCCTCACTAGTACATTTATTATTGCTGTAGTGAAGGGAATATTTTCTGGACCCTGCCAGGAAACATAGTCATTTGGTGAGATCTCTGCTTATACTAAATCCCTGTTGGTATACTCACCTTTTGAGGTCTTTTGCCTCACCATGCTCATTATACCTGCCAGTGAATTTCTGAATACTCCGTCTCACTTATGGCAGCCTCTCACTGTTTTCTAGTTTTGAGAAGCCATTCCAGCAGCATATAAGATCCAGTTCAAGGTTTCCTTGTCAGAATATTAAATATTAAATAGTGAAAGACAACCTCATATCAATAAACCCTCTTTTATTTTACTAGTTTTATAAAGTGACCAGAATTTTTATGCTCAAATTGGTAGGTATTCATGACCATTCCAATTCTTAGAAAAAAAATATTTAAATTTTTAGTTAAAACAAACAAAATTCTGCACAAATGAGAATTATATTTACAGTCCCAGAATTTTCCAGTGGGTTTATGTTTTTGCATTAAACTTTGGTATATGTTGGAGATAACTTGGTTATTTCCAGTTCTTTCCAAATACATTCCTTTCTTCATTTCAATGCCCCTCCAAGCTTACTGGCACTGAACTAAAATCTACTAGCTATAGAAAAACAGAAATATTTTTCAAAAATAGATTTCAAATACAGACTGTTACAGGTTCATAGACCCTGGTATTTGCATTTGCAAAATAATAATGAGTTTGAAACTCACATTCATTATTTTAATACCTCATGAGACAAATATTAAAAAGGGAGCAATGTTATTTAGGAGAATTCCAAAATATTATAGGAAATGTTACTTTTTAAAATCTTTTGCTAGGGTTTTATTTGTGGTTATATAACTTGCTATTAGAAAGAAACAGAAAATACAGGTGTAAAGAAGGACATACAATTAAAATGGGAGATGGTAGGTTATCTAACTTATAGGCCATTGGCTTTTACCTCTCTCTGGACTTGTTGAAAAGTTTTGTTGAATTTAAAAATACTTATTATTGAGTTTCCACTTTTCATAAATGTATAATACTTTCTTCCTTTCATGAAGTCCATCTTAATGTTTAGGTAGAGGTACAATCTGTATGCTGGAGAGTTTTCACTATGCCCATATCTCTGGTGGTACATTTTTTTGTCTGCTTGTAGCAAACCCAAACCCTTTTCTGTGGCTTTCTCATTTGTCTTCCTGCCCTTTATAAGTATGTTTGCGTCATTCTTCATTCATGTACTCCAAAATCCTAGATTGACCCATCAACTTAACTTACTTAGTATGGTAATTGCTGAGCAGAAAAACTTAATTGCTTTGCAAAACTGTAATGCAAATTATTCAATAGGGACCTCTCCTAATTGCAGTCTGGTAATTTGTGTTTTACAATATTCACCAATTCATATAACCAGTACTTCAGTGTTACATTATAGATACATATCTAATAGCTACTCTTAAGCATTATGTAATTTGGACTCATGAATTTTAGGAAGAAGGAAGTGACTATGAAACAATTAAAAATCTCTTGTTAACCTTTTGATAATTTGTTATTACCTTATTTCATTTGATCTAAGAAATCATTGATTTTCAAGGTAACCATTATTTTATGAACTGCTAAGAAAGAAAAATTATAACTAAAATAGGCATTCTTCTTTTATATGATAAAGCTCAGGTTCAGACTGCTAATTTTTTTTTTTTTTTTTTTTTTTTTTGAGACCGAGATTGAGAGCAGGGACAGGGGTCAGGCAGAGGGAGAGAGAGAATCTTAAGCAGGCTCCACTCTTCCATGGAGTCTGACATGGAGCTTGATCTCACACTCCTGAGATCATGACATGAGCTGAAATAGAGTCCGCCACTCAAGCAACTGAGCCACCCAGGTGTCCCAGACTGCCAAAATATTTTTAAATCTTCATTTTAACACCTATAAAACATGATAAATAAAATGCTTTCTCCATCAAAAATGTAGATCAGTGTTCAATTGCATATCTTTATGAAATTCTCTAGAATATATTCTTAATAAATGTCAGATAAACTATAGTAGAATGCATTTAAATGTGCATGAAAAATATTTTTTAAATTTTTTAAAAGATTTTATTTACTTATTTGACAGAGAGATCACAAGTAGGCAAGGCAGCAAGCAGAGAGGGGGAAGCAGGCTCCCCACTGAGAAGAGAGCCTGATGCTGGGCTCAATCTCAGGATCTTGGGATCATGACCTGAGCTGAAGGCAGAGGCTTAGCCCACTGAGCCACCCATTGCCCCATGAAAAAATAATTTACCAAGAATAATATTGAATTGAATTGAATAATATTCAAACAACAGAAGAAAGGTTTCAAGTATTTTTCTGCCCTGGTTCTCATCCAGCAAAATCCTAGATCTTCACCCTGCCCAACATAAACTCAGGAGAGAATCTAATGGATTTTCTAAAAATAGTATTTCCAGAAAATTAGGCAATTTTTCTAAGATTACTTACCAGCCTCATGCTTAGAAAAGAGCGTATGTGTTTGTAAGTAGCAGTATTACAAGGTCTGCTCAACTTTCTTCAAGATGTCTTGATGAATAACAAAAAAATAAATTACCACTAGGGTAACTGGTTTTGTCTTGAACTCTATAATCAACCATGACAAACTCTGTACCACGATAAAATCTGTGTTCCAACAGGATTTAATAAGGAATGGCACCAGAGAACAATGTGTACATAATACTATAAGCAGAATATTGATTGAATTTCATACAGCATAGAAGAGTATTGCCTTATCCTAAGTAATTCAAAATAAATATTTAACAAGTATTTCTGCACTAATCAGTTACTGAATATCTAGTCATTTTTCATGCAACCCTTGTTTCTAAGTCTCAGGAACTATGAATAAAAGAAGGAAGAAATGAGAGAGAAGAATTCCAACCATGTCTAAACTACTCCAAAAATCAATTTAGGAAAAGGACTATTATAAAGAATGCCATAGATTCTGTACTATGTAATTACACATTATTAAAATCATAAACTACAATTTTTCTTTTGTTTGAATTCCAAATGTGCATACTTGACTAACGAAATACAGCTGCTCTGTTTTTAAATTATCTTTACTATAGCATTTATATGATGTAACATAATCATTGCTTGTGGGTTTATCTGAGTGTTTCATTAAACTGTAAGCTCTCCCTGCAAGGAATTTTGTATTATGTAATATTTGATACACTTGGAAGAATGTTAATGACTGTGTGATTTGTCTTAAGAATAATAAAATGGACGGTTGCGAACACACCACTCAATTTAAGACTGTGTATATTCCCAAAATGACTAATGCTTGAAGCCCTTAATTTCCCTGTCTCCATATTTCTCCACTTTTTTGTTCCACCTCAATTTTGTTTTTCATGCTCTTGCCATCTTGTTATAGTGTTATTCCCTCATGGGTGACTTCTAAAGTAATACACATTTTTTTTTAGCTTAACAAAGATGTTACTAAGTCACTTTCCTACTATCTATCTGTGCTGTTGTAAGTAGCTGTAGCTCCTTCATATTCCCTGTTTTATAAAATCCCACTGTTTGAGTCTCCCCAAATTTACTTACCTCGCTCTCCTAAAGACTTGGTTTGTGTCCAGGATTTTCTTTCTGCTGATATGATGAGACACAATGAATATTCATTTTCAGTCTTCTGGAAAAAGAGTAGGAGTTAGGAGTTTCTCTAATGAATGCTCACACACATACACACACAGACACACAGAGAAATGGTATTGTGTTGTATAAGGTGTGCTCAACTTTATACATCAATGCTTTCTAAAGGTGAATCACACATCCTCCAGAAGTATACAAATTAATCAATTTCCAGATTTTTGCCAGCATTCAGTATAGTCAGGATTCTTGATCTTTTTGTTATTGTCCTTAGAGTTTTAAGCAATCCAGGGGTATTAAATGCTCTCTTACTGTGCTATTAAATTTCAGATTTCTGAACCCTAATGTGATTGTGCTCATATTTCCTAAGTTCATTCACTTTTTTTTTCTCTTTTGTAGAATATCTCTTAATTTATTTCATGTATATTCAAACTGAATCATTTTCATGCATATTTTATCAGTACAATTTTTTAAAAAAATTCTTCCATTTTAGGAGTGTCAAAGGTTCTTTCCTTCTTATTGTTGAATAGCATAGCATTGTATACATGTAAGGTGATTAGTTTACTCGTCCACCTGTTGGCAGTGTTTGGCTATTATGAATAAAGCTGCTACAAACAAGCATTTGTTTAGAGACAGCCTTTGTCTGACCATAGTGTTTTCATTCATTTCTCTTGGATAAATAGCTTAGAGTAAATTTTAAGGATCATTCGGTAAGTATATGTTTAACATTTAAGAAGCTCTCAGAAGGTTTTTCAAAGTGGTTATAAAATTTTTATTCCCACTGATAACACAGGACGTCATATAGCTGTGCCAATCCTTCCTAACACTTGATATTGTTGGTACTTTTTGTACGATCATTCTAGTAGATGTGTAGAGTTACATATTGTGGCTTAATGCTGCATTTTAGAGCAGCTTATGGTATTGGGTATTTTTCATGTGCTTATAGGTCATTTTCATATCTTCTAGATGAAGTGTTCAAATGCTTTTGCCAATTTGGTGGGGGCATTATTTTTACATTTTTGAATTGTGAGTGTTCTTTATATATTATAAATAAAAGCCCCTTTTTAGATATATCCATCACAAATACTTTCTCTCCCTTTGTGGCTTGCATTTACGTTTGCTTAACAATATCTTTTAATATCATTAGGACCATTTAATGAAAGACCATTCAATTTAATAAAGCACTTTTTCTTTTATGGCTCATGCTTTTTTGCATCTTATCTATGAAATTTGTTAACTTCAAGCTGGCAAAATTTTTCACCTCTTTTTTCCTTAAGAAATTTCTATGACTTTGCCTTTATATTTAGGTCTATATTCTACAGTTTGCATTCATATTGTTATATGGTATGAGGTAAGGGGGAGGATTCCTGTTTGCATGAATTTTACAATTTGCATTCATATTGTTATATGGTGTGAGGTAAGGGGAAGGATTCATGTTTGCCAAACTATATTTTTATTATTCAAAACTTTTTGTTGAAGAGACTGCATATTTTCTCCCAATGAAATACTCATTGAGATAAAAGTAAATTGATCATGTGCATGTGAATCTATTTCTAGACTCTCTTTTGTTTCATCGACCTATACAGATTTCCCCATAGTACATCTTGAAATCAGGTCATAAGATTATTCTTGATTTGTTATTCTTTTTTTTTTAAGATTTTATTTGTTTATTTGACAGACAGAGTTCATAAGTAGGTGGAGAGAGAGGCGGGGAAGCAGGCTTCCACTGAGCAGAGAGCCCGATGTGGGGCTTGATCCCAGGACCCTGGAATCATAACCTGAGCTGAAGACAGAGGCTTTAACCCACTGAGCCACCGGTTGCCCCTTGCTTTGTTATTCTTTAACAAAATCCTTTAGCTCGTCTAGTTCCTCTGCATGCCCATTTAATTTATGGAGTCACCATGATAAGTTTCATGCTAAAGTCCACTGAGATTTAAAAAAAAATAATAAAAAATAAAATAAAATCTACTGAGAGTTGATTGGAATTGCACTGAAACTATATATCTATTTGGTAATAATAGACACTTTAACATTAGTGAATCTCCTGATTCCTAAAAAACACACATCTCTCCATTAATGTATATATTCTTTAATCTCTTCCAGAATCAAAATAGTATTTGATATTATTACATTTCAAATTTTTCATTTTTCATTATTCATTGCCTGAATTTAAAAATACAATTGATTTTTGCATATTAATCATATTTTTATGAACTTGCTAAACTCATATTTTATTTCTAGTAGCTGTGGGGGGTTTTGTTTGTTTGTTTGTTTTCCTATAGAACAGCTTGGATTGCCTGTGTATATAGTCATATATCTGAGAATAAAGATAATATAACTTCTTATTTTCCTACCTCCCTGTTTTATTATCATTTTTCTTTTCTTATTTCACTGGTTAGGACTTCCAGTAGAAATGGTAAAAGTGGCTATCATTGTTTTGTTCCTGATCTTAGGAAGAAATACTTCTCTTTTCAGTATGAAATGTGATGTTTGTAGAGATTCATTGTACATTGTTAGACTTGATTTGTTCATTTTTAAAAAGAATTATTCCATCCATTTTCATAAGGTATATTGGTTTCTAGTTTTTGTTTCTGTTGTAATGTTTCTTTATGGTTTGAGAATCAGAATAGTGCTCATTGAATAAGCTGAGAAGTTATGCCATTTTCTTCAATTCTCTGGAAGAGTTTATGTAGATTTGGTAATTTTTTTCTTAAATGTTTGGTAGAATTCACTAGTAGCCTGTTAGGAATATACTTCTCCTCATGAAAACTTTTTCTTTGATTAAGATATAATGACATATATTAGTTACAGATATGTAACAATGATTCAATATATGCATATATTACAAAATGATAGTCATGATAAATAAAATATGATTGGGGAGGCTATGTGCTATGGTGAGTGCTGTGAAGTGTGTAAACCTGGCGATTCACAGACCTGTACCCCTGGGGACAAAAATATATTATATGTTTATAAAAAATAAAATTTATAAGTAAATAAATAAATAAATAAAGTATGGTGATGGATAGTTAACATCCATCACTGTACTTTCTTTTATAGACTTTTTACAGATTTTTTTTTCTTGTGATGGTAATTTTTAAGATCTTCTCTCTTTTTTTTCTTCAAGATTTATTTATTTATTTTTAAAATTTATTTTCAGTGTTGTAGATTTCATTGTTTATGCACCATACCCAGTACTCCATGCAACATGTGCCTTCCATAATACCACCACCAGGCTCACCCAACCTCCCACCCCCTTCCCTCCAAAACCCTCAGTTTGTTTCTCAGAGTCCACAGTCTCTCGTGGTTCACCTCCCCCTCCAATTTTCCTCAACTCCCTTATCCTCTCCATCTCCCTATGTCCTGTCCTCCATGTTATTCTTTATGCTCCACAAATAAGTGAAACCATATGATAATTGACTCTCTCTGCTTGACTTATTTCACTGAACATAATCTCCCCTGGTCCCATCCATGTTGATACAAAAGTTGGGTATTCATCCTTTCTGATGGAGGCATAATACTCCATACTGTATATGGACCATATTTTATCCATTTGTCCATTGAAGGGCATCTTGGTTCTTTCCAGAGTTTGGAAACTGTGGCTATTGCTGCTATGAACACTGGGGTACAGATGGCCATTCTTTTCACTACATCTGTATCTTTGGGGTAAATACCCAGGAGTGTAATTGCGGGGTCATAGGGTAGCTCTATTTTTAATTTCTTAAGGAATCTCCACACTGTTTTCCAAAGTGGCTGCACCAACTTGCATTCCCACCAACAGTGTAAGAGGGTTCCCCTTTCTCCACATCCTCTCCAACACTTGCTGTCTCATCTTGTTAATTTTGGCCATTCTAACTGGTGTAAGGTGATATCTCAATGTGGTTTTGATTTGAATCTCCCTGATGGCTAATGATGACCATTTCTTCATGTGTCTGTTAGCCATTTGTATGTCTTCTTTGGAGAAGTGTCTGTTCCTGTCTTCTGCCCATTTTTGACATGATTATCTGTTTTGTGTGTGTTGAGTTTGAGGAGTTCTTTGTAGATCTTGGATATCAGCCCTTTGTCTGTAGTGTCATTTGCAAATATCTTCTCCCATTCCGTGGGTTGCCTCTTTGTTTTATTGACTGTTTTCTTTGTTGTGTAGAAGCTTTTGATCTTGATGAAGTCCCAAGAGTTCATTTTCACTTTTGTTTCCTTTGCCTTTGGAGACATATCTTGAAAGAAGTTGCTGTGGCTGATATCAAAGAGGTTACTGCCTGTGTTCTCCTCTAGGATTCCACATTGCCTCACATTGAGGTCTTTTATCCATTTCAAGCTTACCTTTGTGTATGGTAAAAGGGAATGGTTGAGTTTCATTCTTCTACACATAGCTGTCCAATTTTCCCAACACCATTTATTGAAGAGACTGTCTTTTTTCCACTGTATATTTTTTCCTGCTTTGTTGAAGATTAGTTGACTATAAAGTTGAGGGTCCATATGTGGGCTCTCTACTCTTTTCCACTGGTCTATGTGTCCGTTTTTGTGCCAGTTACCATGCTGTCTCAGTGATCACAGCTTTGTAATAAAGCTTGAAATCAAGCAACATGTTGCCCCCAGTTTTGTTTTTCTTTTTCAGTATTTCCTTAGCAATTCGGGATCTCTTCTGGTTCCACACAAATTTTAGGATTGTTTGTTCTAGCTCTTTGAAAAATGCCCGTGGAATTTTGATCAGAATGGCATTGAAAGTGTAGATTGCTCTAGGCAGTATAGATATTTTAACAATGTTTATTCTTCAATCCATGAGCATGGGATGGTTTTCCATCTTTTTGTGTCTTGTTCAATTCTGTAGTTCCTTGAGTATAAATCCTTTACCTCTTTGGTTGGGTTTATTCCCAGGTATTTTATAGTTCTTGTTGCTATAGTAAATGGAATCGATTCTCTAATTTCCCTTTCTGTATTTTCATTGTTAGTGTATGAGAAAGCAACTGATTTCTGTACATTCATTTTGTATCCTGCCACATTACTCAATTGCTGTATGAGTTCTAGTAGTTTGGGGGTGGAGTCTTTTGGGTTTTCCATATAAAGTAAGATCTTCTCTCTTAACCACTTTCAAATATAGCATTATTAACTATGGTCACCATGATGCATATTACAGCCTAGAACTTACATATTTCATAATTTTAGTCTATCCCTTTTAACCATCTTCACCCATTTTACCTATACCTCACCTCCTGCCCATGGCAACTAAGAATTTGTTTTGTATCTATGAGTTCATTTTTAGTGTTTTATTTTGGGTATTTTGTTGTGGTTTTTGGTTTCCACATATAAGTGAGATCATACTGTTTTTGTCTTTCTCTAACTTATTTAACTTAGTACAATGCTCACAAAATCCAGCCATGTCACAAATGGCAAGATTCCATTCATTTTTATCTCTGAATAATATTTCATTCTATGTATATACAATATTTTTTTTATCCATCCATCCATCCATTGTTGGACACTTAGGTTGTTTTGTGTCTTGACTATTTTAGATAATGCTGCAATGAACATGAGGGTGCAGATATCTTTTTGAGTTAGTGTTTTTGTTTTCTTCAGACAAATACCCAGAAATTGAATTGCTGGATCTTAGGGTAGTTCAGTTTTTAATTCTGTTTAAGAAAATCATACCATATTCCAGAGTGGCTGCACCAATTTATGTTTCTACATGGAAAGGTTTGTAATTACAATCAAACTTCTTTAATAGATAAAGAACTATATCTTGAATGAGCTAGTTCGTGTCTCTCAGGGTATTTGTCCATTCCCCCTAGTACTGCATTTATGAGCTTTGAGTTATACAAAATATTTTCTTATTTTCCTTTAAATATCTTTATAATCTGTAGTGATATCTCCTTTCTCATGTGTAATATAATTTGCTTGCTTGCTTATTGTTTCTCAATCAGGTTGCTAACGGTTTCTCTATTTTGTTGATTTTCCCCAAAGATCAGCTTTTGATTTTGTTGATTTTCTCTAAATTTCTTGTTGGGTAGTTACGTTAGAAACAAATTCAATTTTCATCCTTAAAAAGTCTGTATTTGCGGGCATCTGGGTGGCTCAGTGGGTTAAAGCCTCTGAGGTCATGGTCATGATCCCAGGGTCCTGGGATAGAGCCCAGCATTGGGCTCTCTGCTCAGCAGGGAACCTGCCTCCCCCCTCCCCTCTGTCTGCCTCTCTGCCTACTTGTGATCTCTGTCTGTCAAATAAATAAATAAAATCTTTTAAAAAAAAAGTCTGTATTTTGTCTTCATTTGCAAATATATATTTTCACTGGATATTGGACACTATGCTGTCAGTATTACTGTTCTAACATTTTAAAGATATTACTCTATTGTCTTTGGATCACATAGTTTACAATGAGAGTTATAATTTTTTCCTATTAGTTCCTCTATTGCAAAGAATGCAAACTTTCTCTATTGAGATATTATAGGAAATATTTTAGGCTTTGTGGACCAGATAAGTTTTCTGTTGCATATTTTTTGTTTTTGTTTTTAAATCTTAAATAAAAAGTTAAAACTATCCATAGTTGAGAGTTATACAAAAACAGGCCATGGATTGTATCTGGTCCATGGGGTTATTGTTTACTGACTCTTTCTGTAAAGTAATTATAGTAATTTTCTTTAAATTTTAATTATCATGAAACTTTTCTGTTTAAAACTGTTTTCCAAAAATTTGTGTGTCTATCTTTGTTGTCTTTTATGTTGACATACATATATGTTACACGACTTGATTATGTCCTACCAATCACTGAGACCCTGCTTATTTTATTCACTTTCTTCCCACTCCAGGCTTTATTTTGTACAATTTCAATAAGCTTTTCTTTTCTTCTGCAGAATCTTATGTACTTTTAATGCCCTTCTGTGGAATTTTAATTTCATAAATTTTACTTCTCATCTCTAAGAATTATATTTGTCCTTTTTTTCATTTTTCAGTTTGACTTTATTCATGTGTTTAAATATTTAAGATTAGTAAATATATCTTTTATTTTTAACATTTTTATTGATGGATAATTTACAAACAATAAAAGTCACTTGTTATAAATGTACAATTCAATGAACTTTTATTAAGTTTGCAGGGTTATTCAGCTATCACCACAATCAAGTTTTAGTACATTTCCATTACCCAAAGAGATCACACACTCTGTTTGGAGTCAGCCTCCTATTCCACTCTAGCCAGGAAACTATTCATCTATTTTCTGTCTCTATAGATTTGCCTTATCAGACGTTTCCCTATAAATAGAATCATATAGATGATTTTTTACTTTGCACAGTGGTTTGTAACCAGGAGTAACTTTCCACCCAGGGACATTCACCAATGTCTACAAATGTTTCTAAATATCACAGCTGGGGCAGGTTCTACTGGGATCTAGTAGATAAAAATCAAGGATGCTACTAAACATCCTACAATGCAAAGGGCTACCCACGCACAACAAAAAATTATCTAATCCCCAAAGTTCATGTGACCAAGATTGGAAACCCCTGACATAACATAATGACTTTGAGATTAATCCACATGATGACTTACATCTGTTGTCCAGTCTTTTAAATTGCTAAATAGTTTTTGTTATATGGACATAAAATATTTTGTTTATTCATTAACAGTGAATGGATATTTGAATTGTTTCTGTGTTTGGCATCTTTTGATTATTGCCAATATGGACATTTGTGTAAAAGACTGTTTATAGACATCTAATTTCTCAAACCTAGGAGCAGAATTCTGTGTTATTATTATTATTATTTTGTGTTATAAGCCATTGACATGCTGTTGAATGTATTTCTACTCAAATCTTGTGTTGATTTTTAATCGTTTTTTATGTTTCATTATTACTGGGTTTTGAGTTTTTAAGTATTTTATGTATAAACTCTTTATCAGATATACGATTTATGAATATTTTCTTCCAGTTTGTGACTTGTATTTTTATCTTCCTAATGATAGTTTTTGAAACCCAAACACACCCATAAAGAGTAGTAAATATATTAATATGACCAAAAAAAATCATCAGAATATATATGAGATAAACATGAAGAAGAGTTCACTTAGGATATTTCACTTAGCATTTTTTTAATCCTAAATTTGGAAAGATCTAATTTACTCCCTTTTCTGTTTTTAACCCGACCTTTAGATAAGGCATTTACAATGCAGTTTTTTTCCCCTCTGTTTAAGGATCTCTCTGGAGAGTGAACTTCAAATCTCCTTTGTTTGGTCCGTTTCTTTATTGAAGTTATTGTCAAATGTCTAAGAGAACTTTCCATTCATAATTGAAGACAATCTTCTTGTGTTCTATCTTCTAGAGATAGAAATAACATGCTCATATCCTTTACAATGGACACCCGGGTGGCTCAGTTGGTTACGCCACTGCCTTTGTATCAGGTCATGATCCTAGGGTCCTGGGATAGAGTCCCACATCAGGCTCCTTGTTCAGCAGGGAGCCTGCTTCTCTCTCTGCCTCTGACTGCTTGTGCTCTCTCTCTGACAAATAGAATCTTAAAAAAACAAAACAAACAAACAAAAAAACCCATATCTTTTACCAAAGATACCTGTCTTGAAAACAAGTTTTCTCAATCATCTGAGTCCTCTCTTCTCCAAGGTAAACACTATATCCTATCTTTGCCACAGTGTTTATAGTTTGCAACCCTGAGCAGTTTGAAGATCATTAAAACACTCCATTTTCTCCACATATCTTTCAAAATGAACAGATACTCTTAATAAAGGACAGCTGTAGTTGCATTTTTAAAACACAGGCATCATTAAACTTTCCATAATATAAAAATACAATATATGCGTGTATATGTGTCTGAATATATTTTCATTTTATTTATGAATGTCCATGTAATTTTTGCCCTGTTGATATTCATATATGCATGATGGGTCATTTGTTATCATGCTAAAAAATTATTATTTACTCTAGCATTTCAAAAGTTACCCTAAATAAATAAACTTCCTTGATATTTATACAAACTCTGTCTTCGACATATAGTACTGAATAATAGTCACAGTACATTCAAGAAAAACATGTCTTTGAGTATACCAAGGAAAAAAAACAACTTATTAACCAATGAGAATACATGATTGAGAATAATATGTCATCAAAAAATCACATTTGAAAAGATATTAAAGAAATGAAAAAAGTGAATATATTTCAATAGATGATACACCAATTGTTTAGGTTTTGTGTCATGTGATTGTCATAAATTTGGAAATGTTTTTCTTTATGTGGACTCCACAGTGGGTGGGGGAGTATTAATATGAAAAAAAAAGTTGAAGAAAAGAAACAGTGTTTAATTAACAATCAATTAATTGTCTTATAATATTAAGAACCAAATATGTACTAGGCACTGGTGTTAAGCATAAATAAAATGAAAGTGAATAAGATAAGTAGTTATGAGACTTAACATCTATTGGGAAAAATTCATTTATACAAAAAGTATTTCATATGTGTTTTTATGTCAATCCTACAAGAACTTTATGAGATTCATATAACTATCCCCATTTAATGAATAAGCAAACTAAGACTTAGAAGAATACAGTTCCATACCCAAATACATGGAAAGTAGAGTCCTGTTCTAATCCATGTTTTCTAACTAAAATATCAACTTATTTCCTATCCATCTCATATACCAGCCAGTATTTTTAAAAGTAAGGCTCATGGGGGTGCCCAGGTGCCTCAGTCTGTTAAACATCTGCCTTATGTCCAGGTCACAATCCCGGTGTCCTTGGATGAATCCCCAGTATTGGGCTCCCTGCTCAGTGGGGAGCCTACTTCTCCCTCTCCCTCTGCCTCTCCCCCTGCTGTGCACCTCTCTCTCTCTCAAATAAATAAATATTAAATCTTTAAAAGTAAGAGTCATGAGAAAATTGTCATGTTTAAAGAAATAGTCAAATCCAGTTATAATTAGAATTTGATTTCTCCTATTTTTCTTACCCAAACTCTTTTCCAAAGAGAATTGTACATTTTAAGGACATCTGTCCAAAATACTATGAAATATCCAAAGAAAAGATATCTCCAATTTATTGACACTCACCGTAGTTTCTCAAGCAGAAATCAATACCTAGGTTGGGATACTCCAAACCATCTGGTGAGCTAGATTACATGACCTATTTTATCTTTGAATTGCTTATAAGTGTCCCTTGATCTTAAAAATTGAGACTTCTCTGATAATAAGTTGCTTTGTCCCTCTATTTTATTTTGCTTTCTTGAGTAACCCACAATAAACATCTTCAGAACCAACTATTTCTAAATCATTTCTATATATAACTGCCTATACTATGGTCAAAAAGTAGAGTTCTAGACCCATTCTTTGGTTTTTAACATATAACTATAGAAATATTTTGAGCTTTAGAAAATCCAGGAAAAAAACAAAGTAACCCCATTAGTGAAGGGAATATTTTGTAGCCAAGACAATGGAGAACCCATATAAACAATGGGGAACATAGGTAAACTCTTCTGTAATAAATGTAGTTTATAAAAGATAAAGAAGAATAATTCTAATTAGGGTGAGGAATTAATAAAAACATGAAATGATCATGTCAAAGAAAAAACTCAGGGTTACATTTTAACAAAGTACAAAGATTTACCTGTGTCCAAATTAACTTGGAAATAATCCATATGATCCTGTTCCTTAAAAGGTAATATTTTCCTAGATGTATTACTGTTGGCAGTCAAACATCACAGCACTAGTTTGGCCCACCACCAATTCTCCTGCATGCAGTTATAGCTCAGATTTTGGTATCTATTAGCATTGTTTACTGAGATCTTTAGAATATTGTTTCCTAAACTCTTTGGAGATTAGTGGACTCTGTGTCTTGAGGAAAATCATAATGGGTCTGAAATCTCTTTATCCTACCATAAAGCAGCAATATGTATGGAATTGTTCAGAGAAAAAGCAAGAAGCCAGCTCTTGTTTATTGGATTTAATTAAAATAAGTGTGAAGATAAATGTGGAAGTGACAGTGTCAGTGGTTACTCATAATAAACAGAAAGAAAGGGATTCCACATTTATTCACCACAGGTGATCATATCCTGTGATGAGGCAGAAAGACGTTTCAGCCATATATTTCAGATGACAAATTAGCTAGAATCCTAAGAAAGGCGTTAGTTGTGCTAGTAGATTATTCAGCCCTCAGAATTTAAAATTTCTATGCAACCCCATTAATTACAACAAGATACTATTAAGGTTTAAATATATTATCAAATAATTTATCAAGTCAGATTAGTGTGTCATAATGCCAGGACACCTGGTTGTATAACACTATCTGAACGAATCTAAAAAGCAATCCTTCTGCAGAACAACAACAGCAAAAGATGATAAAAGAAAATGGAAAAGGAGTGGTCTGCCACTTTCCCTGTTTCTTTTGCTAAGTACAAGCAAAAACTTTGGACAATATGTGTAAAATACACATAAGAATACTCTGAAAGGGAGAGAAGAAAGGACATGAACTAAGGACCTTGGCACCCATGAGATGACATGGTGGTGCATTCCCTTCTTTTGTTCCTTATATACCAGGTTTTGAGCTGAAGAAGCCAGCAACATGGAAATGTTGACAGGTGCAGACAAAAACAACAAATAAACAAAAAGGCCCAACAAAACCCTCTCCTCTCGGTTGAAGAGCCAGGAAAGGATCGGCCTAGCAAGACAAAATTTTTAGAATATAATTGCCCTACTCCAGTCAAACATGACAGATAAACAAACAAGCTGTGGCTACATCCCACCATGTCAATAAAGGCTGAGTGAAGAGCCTAGACTTCTATTCCCGCCACGTGACCCTGCTGCCCCAACCCCAGGGGCAGTGACAGAGACCTAACAGGGACTTTCATCTCTGTCAGGTAGTAAGATGGTTCCTCCTGCCTCGCCGTGTCTGTGGAGAGCACATGGGTAGTATTCATGTGGTCATAGTCCTTTACCTGGCGGTAACAAGGCATTCCTCCATCACTTCACTGTGTGCTGTCAGCGGAGGTTTGAGAGTCGTGATTTATGCTATAGTCCAGCAGTATTATAGCCACTCCTTCCACCTGTGTTGTCAATGGAGAATATATGGGGAGCAATAATGAGGAACTCCTAGCTTTCGCAGTTAAGGGGGTACCAGTGGAGGCCACATGAGGAGCTAGAACTCTCACTCCTGCCCAACAGTAATGAGCAGGTCTCTTCCCTCAGACATCAATAAAAGCCAAGTGGGGAAAGAGGAATTTTATTTTTTTTAATTATTTTTAAAGATTTTTATTTATTTATTTATTTATTTGACAGACAGAGATCACAAGTATGCAGAGAAGCAGGCAGAGAGAGAGGAGGAAGCAGGCTCTCTGCTGAGCAGAGAGCCTGATGTGGGGCTCGATCCCAGGACCCTGGGGTCATGACCTGAGCCGAAAGCAGAGGCTTTAACCCACTGAGCCACCCAGATGCCCCAAAAAGAGGAATTTTAATCACACGTGGCAGTAATTAAGTGGAAATATTCCTTCTTCTGCCAGAGTGGTGTCATAAGAAGCCAGCTATAAGAGAAAGTTTAAATAAGATTCAGAGACTTATTAAATAATAACAAAAATGATGAAAATTATTATTCATACCAAGAACCAGGAAGATCTCAAATTGAATGAAAAGAAAACAGTCAATAAATGACAATATTAACATGTCAAAGAGGTTAGAATTTTTAGACGCTTTTTAAAGTAGCCATTAACATAATAGCTATTCAATAGTAATTATAAACGTAACTGAAAAATAGAAAAAAAAAAGAGAGAGGGAAGAAAGGAAGGAAGGAAGGGAGGGAGGGACGGGAGAAGAAAGGAGGGAGGGAAAGAAAGAGGAAGGAAAGAAGGAAAGAAAGAAAAGGAAGTAGTTTCAATATAGTTTCAATAAAGATAGTTTCAATAAAGATATAGTTTCAATAAAGATATAGACAATACAGAGAAGAACCAAATGAAAATTTTGGACCTGAAGAATACAAAGACAGACAATAAAATTTCACTGGGTGGGCTCAACAGCATAATTTAAAAGATGATCCTCCATGGTGAAAAACTGAACATTTTCCCCGTAAAATTTAAAAAAAGGCAAAGTTGTGCTCTCACACTGCTACTCAACAGGGAGCTGCAAGTTTTAGTGCATTAATGCAAGAAAAGGAACTAAAAATCATTCAGATTGTAAAGAAAGAAATAAAATTGTTCCTACTTACATATGACATTATGGTCTATTTAGGAAACTCAAGAAATCTGTACATAAACTTTTAGAACTAATAAGTCAGTTGAGCAAGGTCAAATGTTGCAAGATTAACATAAAAATCTATTGAATCTTGACATACTAGCAATTACCCATTGATATTAAGAAGGTAGTGCATTTACAATTTCTCCAGAAAAGGAAACACTAAGATATAAATCCAGTAAAAAAATGAACAGTATGCTAAAAGTTAGAAAACACTGATAAAAGTAGTCGAAGAAGATACAAATAAGATTAAAGAAGACATACCATTTTCATGGATTGAGCAATTATATGCTATTCTACCCTAATAAATAGTTTAACACAATTCCTATCAAAATCCCAACAAAAATTTTGTTGTTATAGAATCTATATGGAAAGATGAAGAAACTAGAATAGCTAAAACAGTTTTGGAAATGAAGAATGAAGTGGGAGAAATCAGTCTACCTGACTTTAAAGACTTATTATGGAACATGACAGAGGGATAGATACATTCATAGATCAGTGGAAAAGAACAAAGAACTCAGAAATGGAACCACACAAATATAACCACCAGATTTTTGACCTATGTACAAAAGTAATTCAATGGAGGAAGGCAGCTTTTTAAACAAATGGTCATATGGCAGTTGATTGTCTATAGGCAGAAAAAAATGAACTTCAACCCAAGTTTCACACCTTTTTAAGAAGTTAACTCAATATGGATCTCATATTCAAATGCTAGACATAAAATTATAAGACCAGAAATCTTCAGGATCTTAAGCTAGGCGAATAAGTTTTTCACGTATTATCAAAAACATAATTCATAAAAAGAAAAACCTATAATTTAGACTTTATTACAAGTAAAAATGTTTGTTCTGCAAAACCATATGAAAAGGATGAAAAGACAAGGTACATACTGAGATAAAACATTTGTAAATCACATATCTAACAAAGCACTAGCACCTAGAATATATGACACACTCTCAAAACTTCACTGTAAAAACAAACGAACAATTCCATTAGAAAATTGGCAGGGAACGTGAGAAAGCATTTCATCGAAGAGAATAGATGAAGAGTAAAAGTATGAAATATGCTCAGTCATTGACCATGTGGGCAATCAAAATTTATCATTCAAAAGTTGCTATGGGCACACAAATTGTACAGCCCCTCTGGAAAATGGTTTGACAGTTTCCTAAAAACCTTAACACGAGCTAGCATGCAAACTAACAATTTCCCTCCTGAATATTTGTCCCAGAGAAAGAAAGACTTACTTTCACACAAAAACCTGTATGCAAATATTCACAGCAGGTGTACAGGATAACAGAAACTGGAAATCTGGATATTTTCTAGCCGGTGAAGGGTTAAACAAACTAGTAAATCCATACGTGTAATAATACTACTCAGCAATTATATTTGAATGCATCTCAAGGACATTAAAATGATTGAAAAAAGGCATTCTCGAAAGAATATACAATATGATTCAATTTATATAAGATATTTGAAATGATTGAATTATAGGAATGCAACATAGATTAGAGTTTGTCAAGGTTTAAGTAGAAGGTGCTGGCAGAGCAGAATTGGGAGTGGTTCTAAAAGGGCCACAGGAGAGATTCTTGTGTTACAGAAATGTTCTCAATCTGTCAATATCTTATAGTTTTTTCCTATAGTTTTTATTAATGATGTTACCTTGAGAGAAACTGGTAAAGGACACACGGTATTCCTCTGTATTACTTTTTATAGCTGTGTGTAAATATGCAGTTATCTCAAAATAGAAACTTTAATCAAAAGTAAAAGTAATGGTGAGGTAACAAAGTTCAGCTAGAAAAAGAGCCATGTAGCTTAAAAAGCAAAAGAGACATTTCTATGACAGCTCTGAGCATCAGAAAGTTAATCAGGGACACCTGGGTAGCTCAGTAGGCTAAGCAGCTGACTCTTGACTTCAGCTCAGGTCATGCGCTCAGGGTCATGGGATTGAGCCCCATACGGCACTCCGCACTTAGCAGGGAGTCTGCTTGAGATTTTCTCTCTCTTTCTCTCTCCCGCTGTACCCCATCCCCACACACCACTTACACACATACACATGCTCACTCTCTCGCTCTCTCTCTTTATAAAAAAAAAAAAGGTTGATAATTCAGATCCTATAACTTAAGCTGGTCAAGAAAGCATCAAAAGCAGTTTAGAAAGGTAATTCGAATAAGATATAAAAATAAAAGTAAAAATAAGAAAAAAAGCATAAAAATGAGATATATTAGACTTACCATCTAGACACTTTTATAACAATTTAAGTGTGTTTAATATAATTCTCGTAAATGAAATTGCACTAACGTGTTTAATGTCCTTTTAATTAAAAAAGTGTATTTAATTTGTCATTATAATGAAATAATTTGGTGCATTTGATCCAAAGGGTTTATAAGCAATGCTTAAATATCTACAGATATTTATTTTATTAAATTTGTAACTCCTGGGGGCACCTGCGTGGCTCAGTGGGTTAAGCGAATGACTATTGATTTCTGCTTAGATCATGATCTCAGGGTCGTGAGATTGAGCCCCATGTTGGAGAGAGATTTTTCTCTCTCTCTCCCTCTGCTCTCCCCCTTCCTGCTCCCACTCTCTTAATTAATTAATTAATTCACAAGTCCTGAAGTATCTCCTAATTTTTAGGAGTATGTTATTTAACAGGCTTTGTCATTAATAAACCGAGCATTAAACGATCATGTTTGATAGTAGTGGGCATCTTTTCCTATACTCTCAAGCTCCTGACCCATTACACCATGGCACTGATACTGAGAACTTCTAAATTTCATGGAAGGATCAAAATAATTCAGGATCTCCACTCTTGTACCATTTACCTTTGCTTTGGTTTCTTGGCCTGCTTCCTTTTTGTGTTCTACTTTCTTTGTATTGTGGATGGATATTTCCTCCATAGCACCAGTGAAATTCCACGAAGCATCTGAGACAACGGAAGAGATGGGATTGTCAAATCAGACACCTGTGAGTTAGAGAACTGATCTACCAGCAAGCCATATTAAAAATTTCCAGCATCCAGTAATCATGAGATACAGACCATGCAGAAGTCCAAGGTCTTGCTGCATTGGATATAGTCAGGCCAGATTAGCACATGAGTTCCCCCACCTAAAGTAAGTTTCTAGGTAACGTCCCTCCATTTTTTTTTTAATTTTATTTTTTATAAACATATATTTTTATCCCCAGGGGTACAGGTCTGCAAATCACCAGGTTTACACACTTCACAGCACTCACCATAGCACATACCCTCCCCAATGTCCATAACCCCACCCCACCTCTCCCAACCCCCCTCCCCTCATCAACCCTCAGTTTGTTTTGGGAGATTAAGAGTCACTTATGGTTTGTCTCCTTCCCAATCCCATCTTGTTTCATTTATTCTTCTCCTACCCCCTTAACCCCCCATGTTGCATCTCCTCTCCCTCATATCAGGGAGATCATATGATAGTTGTCTTTCTCCAATTGACTTATTTCGCTAAGCATGATACCCTCTAGTTCCATCCACGTCGTCGCAAATGGCAAGATTTCATTTCTTTTGATGGCTGCATAGTATTCCATTGTGTATATATACCACTTCTTCTTTATCCATTCGTCTGTTGATGGACATCTAGGCTCTTTCCATAGTTTGGCTATTGTAGACATTGCTGCTATAAACATTAGGGTGCACGTGCCCCTTCGGATCACTACGTTTGTATCTTTAGGGTAAATACCCAGCAGTGCAATTGCTGGGTCATAGGGTAGTTCTAATTTCAACATTTTGAGGAACCTCCATTCTGTTTTCCAGAGTGGTTGCACCAGCTTGCATTCCCACCAACAGTGTAGGAGGGTTCCCCTTTCTCCACAGCCTCGCCAGCATCTGTCATTTCCTGACTTGTTCATTTTAGCCATTCTGACTGGTGTGAGGTGATATCTCATTGTGGTTTTGATATGTATTTCCCTGATGCCGAGTAATGTGGAGCACTTTTTCACGTGTCTGTTGGCCATCTGGATGTCTTCTTTGCAGAAATGTCTGTTCATGTCCTCTGCCCATTTCTTGATTGGATTATCTGTTCCTTGGGTGTTGAGTTTGCTAAGTTCTTTATAGATTTTGGACACTAGCCCTTTATCTGATATGTCGTTTGCAAATATCTTCTCCCATTCTGTCAGTTGTCTTTTGGTTTTGTTAACTGTTTCCTTTGCTGTGCAAAAGCTTTTGATCTTGATAAAATCCCAATAGTTCATTTTTGCCCTTCCTTCCCTTGCCTTTGGAGATGTTCCTAGGAAGATGTTGCTGCGGCTGAGGTCAAAGAGGTTGTTGCCTGTGTTCTCCTCAAGGATTTTGATGGATTCCTTTCTCACATTGAGATTCTTCATCCATTTTGAGTCTATTTTCGTGTGTGGTGTAAGGAAATGATCCAATTTCATTTTTCTGCAGTGGCTGTCCAATTTTCCCAACACCATTTATTGAAGAGGCTGTCTTTTTTCCATTGGACATTCTTTCCTGCTTTGTCGAAGATGAGTTGGCCATAGATTTGAGGGTCTATTTCTGGGCTCTCTATTCTGTTCCATTGATCTATGTGTCTGTTTTTGTGCCAGTACCATGCTGTCTTGATGATGACAGCTTTGTAATAGAGCTTGAAGTCCAGAATTGTGATGCCACCAACTTTGGCTTTCTTTTTCAATATTGCTTTGGCTATTCTAGGTCTTTTCTGGTTCCATATAAATTTTAGGATTATTTGTTCCATTTCTTTGAAAAAAATGGATGGTACTTTGATAGGAATTGCATTAAATGTGTAGATTGTTTTAGGTAGCATAGACATTTTCACAATATTTATTCTTCCAATCCAGGAGCATGGAACATTTTACCATTTCTTTGTGTCTTCCTCAATTTCTTTCATGAGTACTTTATAGTTTTCTGTGTATAGATTCTTAGTCTCTTTGGTTAGGTTTATTCCTAGGTATCTTATCGTTTTGGGTGCAATTGTAAATGGGATTGACTCCTTAATTTCTCTTTCTTCTGTCTTGTTGTTGGTGTAGAGAAATGCAACTGATTACTGTGCATTGATTTTATATCCTGACCCTTTACTGAATTCCTGTACAAGTTCTAGCAGTTTTGGAGTGGAGTCTTTTGGGTTTTCCACATATAGTATCATATCATCTGCGAAGAGTGATAGTTTACTTCTTCTTTGCCAATTTGGATGCCTTTAATGTCCTTTTGTTGTCTGATTGCTGAGGCTAGAACTTCTAGTACTATGTTGAATAGCAGTGGTGATAACGGACATCCCTGCCGTGTTCCTGACCTTAGTGGAAAAGCTTTCAGTTTTTCTCCATTGAGAATGATATTTGCGGTGGGTTTTTGATAGATGGCTTTGATAATATTGAGGTATGTGCCCTCTATCCCTACACTTTGAAGAGTTTTGATCAGGAAGGGATGCAGTACTTTGTCAAATGCTTTCTCAGCATCTATTGAGAGTATCATATGGTTCTTGTTCTTTCTTTTATTAATGTGTTGTATCACATTGATTGATTTACGGATGTTGAACCAATCTTGCAGCCCTGGAATAAATCCCACTTGGTCGTGGTGAATAATCCTTTTAATGTACTGTTGAATCCTATTGGCTAGTATTTTGGCGAGAATTTTTGCATCTGTGTTCATCAAGGATATTGGTCTGAAGTTCTCTTTTTTGATGGGATCCTTGTCTGGTTTTGGGATCAAGGTGATGCTGGCCTCATAAAATGAGTTTGGAAGTTTTCCTTCCATTTCTATTTTTTGGAACAGTTTCAGGAGAATAGGAATGAGTTCTTCTTTAAATGTTTGGTAGAATTCCCCCGGGAAGCCATCTGGCCCTGGGCTTTTGTTTGGAGATTTTTTTTTTTTAAAGATTTTATTTATTTATTTATTTGTCATAGAGAGAGAAGCGAGAGTGAGCACAGGCAGACAGAGGCAGAGGGAGAAGCAGATTCCCTGCCAAGCAAGGAGCCCGATGTGGGACTTGATCCCAGGACGCTGGGATCATGACCTGAGCCGAAGGCAGCTGCTTAACCAACTGAGCCACACAGGCGTCCCTTGTTTGGAGATTTTGATGACTGTTTCAATCTCCTTACTGGTTATGGGTCTGTTCAGGCTTTCCATTTCTTCCTGGTTCAGTTGTGGTAGTTTATATGTCTCTAGGAATGCATCCATTTCTTCCAGATTGTCAAATTTGTTGGCATAGAGTTGCTCATAGTATGTTCTTATAATTGTCTGTATTTCTTTGGTGTTCGTTGTGATCTCTCCTCTTTCATTCATGATTTTATTTATTTGGGTCCTTTCTCCTTTCTTTTTGATAAGTCTGGCCAGGGGGTTATCAATCTTATTAATTCTTTCAAAGAACCAGCTCCTAGTTTCTTTGATTTGTTCTATTGTTTTTTTGGTTTCTGTTTCATTGATTTCTGCTCTGATCTTTATGATTTCTCTTCTCCTGCTGGGTTTAGGGTTTCTTTCTTGTTCTTTCTCCAGCTCCTTTAGGTGTAGGGTTAGGTTGTGTACCTGAGACCTTTCTTGTTTCTTGAGAAAGGCTTGTACCGCTATATATTTTCCTCTCAGGAATGCCTTTGCTGTGTCCCACAGATTTTGAACCATTGTGTTTTCATTATCATTTGTTTCCATGAATTTTTTCAATTCTTCTTTAATTTCCTGTTTGACCCATTCATTCTTTAGAAGGATGCTGTTTAGTCTCCATGTATTTGGGTTCTTTCCAAATTTCCTCTTGCTATTGAGTTCTAGCTTCAGAGCATTGTGGTCTGAAAATATGCAGGGAATGACCCAATCTTTTTTTGCTGGTTGAGACCTGATTTAGGACCAAGAATGTGATCTATTCTGGAGAATGTTCCATGTGCACTAGAGAAGAACGTGCATTCTGTTGCTTTGGGATGAAATGTTCTGAATATATCTGTGATGTCCATCTGGTCCAGTGTGTCATTTAAGGCCTTTATTTCCTTGTTGATCTTTTGCTTGGATGATCTGTCCATTTCAGTGAGGGGAGTGTTAACGTCCCCTACTATTATTGTATTATTGTCGATGTGTTTCTTTGATTTTGTTATTAATTGGTTTATATAGTTGGCTGCTCCCACGTTAGGGGCATAGATATTTAAAATTGTTAGATCTTCTTGTTGGACAGTTCCTTTGAGTATGATATAGTGTCCTTCCTCATCTCTTATTATAGTCTTTGGCTTACAATCTAATTGATCTGATATAAGGATTGCCACTCCTGCTTTCTTCTGATGTCCATTAGCATGGTAAATTCTTTTCCACCCCCTCACTTTAAACCTGGAGGTGTCTTCGGGTTTAAGATGAGTTTCTTGTAGGCAACATATAGATGGGTTTTGTTTTTTTATCCATTCTGATACCCTGTGTCTTTTGATTGGGGCATTTAGCCCATTAACATTCAGGGTAAGTATTGAGAGATATGAATTTAGTGCCATTGTATTGCCTGTAAGGTGACTGTTATTGTATATTGTCTCTGTTTCTTTCTGATCTACTTCTTTTAGGGTCTCTCTTTGCTTAGAGGACCCCTTTCAATATTTCCTGTAGCGCTGGTTTGGTATTTGCAAATTCTTTCAGTTTTTGTTTGTCCTGGAAGCTTTTAATCTCTCCTTCTATTTTCAATGATAGCCTAGCTGGATATAGTATTCTTGGCTGCATGTTTTTCTCAATTAGTACTCTGAATATATCATGCCAGCTCTTTCTGGCCTGCCAGGTCTCTGTGGATAAGTCTGCTGCCAATCTAATATTTTTACCATTGTACGGTACAGACTTCTTTTCCCGGGCTGCTTTCAGGATATTTTCTTTGTCACTAAGACTTGTAAATTTTATTATTAGGTGACAGGGTGTGGACCTATTCTTATTGATTTTGAGGGGGGTTCTCTGAACCTCCTGGATTTTGATGCTTGTTCCCTTTGCCATATTGGGGAAATTCTCTCCAATAATTCTCTCCAACATACCTTCTGCTCCCCTCTCTGTTTCCTCTTCTTCTGGAATCCCAATTATTCTAATGTTGTTTCATCTTATGGTGTCACTTATCTCTCGAATTCTCCCCTCGTGGTCCAGTAGCTGTTTGTCCCTCTTTTGCTCAGCTTCTTTTTTCTCTGTCATTTGGTCTTCTATATCACTAATTCTTTCTTCTGCCTCATTTATCCTAGCAGTGAGAGCCTCCATTTTTGATTGCACCTCATTAATAGCTTTTTTGATTTCAACTTGGTTAGATTTTAGTTCTTTTACTTCTCCAGAAAGGGCTTTTATATCTCCGGAGAGGGTTGCTTTAATATCTTCCATGCCTTTTTCAAGCCCGGCTAGAACCTTGAGAATCGTCATTCTGAACTCTAGATCTGACATATTACCAATGTCTGTATTGATTAGGTCCCTAGCCTTTGGTACTGCCTCTTGTTCTTTTTTTCGTTGTGAATTTTTCCGCCTTGTCATTTTGTCCAGATAAGAATATATGAAGGAGCAAGTAAAATACTAAAAGGGTGGCAACAACCCCAGGAAAATATCTTTAGCCAAATCAGAAGAGATCCCAAATCGTGAGGGGGGAGAAAGGGGATAAAAAGGGGTTCAGAAAGAAAAAAGAAAAAAAAAGAAACTATTAAAAAAAGAAAGCCGATAAAAAATATAAAAAGGAAAATATATATATATATATTAGATAAACTATTTAAAAAACGTTAAAAAAGAAAATGGTAAAAGTTAAAAAATTAGCAGAAGAAGAGAAAAAAAATTGAAAAAGAAAAAGAAATTAAATTAACTGCAAGGCTAAAGAATCATGGGGAGAAAGCCATGAGTTTCATGCTTTGCTTTCTTCTCCTCTGGAATTCCGCCGCTCTCCTTGGTATTGAAACTGCACTCCTTGGTAGGTGAACTTGGTCCTGGCTGGGTTTCTCGTTGATCCTCTGGGGGAGGGGCCTGTTTTAGTGATTCTCAAGCGTCTTTGCCCCAGGCGGAGTTGCACCGCCCTTACCCGGGGCCAGGCTGAGTAATCCGCTCAGGTTTGCTGGGTTTGCTTTCGGGAGCTTTTGTTCCCTGAGTGCTTTCCGTAGAGTTCTGGAAGACCGGAATGAAGATGGTGGCCTCCTGGTGTCCGGCCCGGAGGAGCCGAGAGCCCGGGGCCCCACTCCTCAGTGCGCCCTCAGAGAACAGCGCCCAATTGCTCCCGTCACCCTGGCCTCCGGCCGCGCTCCGAGCTGACCGAGCCTGCGACCGATTCAAGGTAACCCAGAGTTTAGAGCTCACTCCTCGGCTCTGTCTCTGTAGCTGGCTTCCCTGTTCTAATACCGGTAAGCTCTGCGACACTCAGACACCCCGGATCCTTCTGTGACCCTGTGGGACCTGAGGCCACGCTGACCCCGCGTGGGCTTCACCCCGGTTAATCCTCTGGAGCCATGTCCCTCAGCGGAACAGACTTTTAAAAGTCCTGATTTTGTGCTCCGTTGCTCCGCCGCTTGCCGGGAGCTGGCCCCTCCCCCCGTGGTCTATCTTCCCCTCGTTTTGGATTCACTTCTCCGCCAGTCCTACCTTTCAGATAGTGGTTGATTTTCTGATTCTAGAATTGCTGTTCTTCTTCTCTTTAATCTCCCGTTGGATTTGTAGGTGTTTGCAATCTTTAGATAAGCTATTTAGCTGATCTCCCTCTACCTGAAGTAGTCTCAGCCTGCTACTTCTCTGCCATCTTGACTCCTCCCCCCCACGTCCCTCCATTTTTTATACAGAAAAGAGAGAGTCATCTTCGTCATGAAATATTTAATTTTGTGCTCAGTTACTAGTTTTTGTGTCACTTTCCAAGGAGCAATGGTTTAGGAATAAATCAGACCCAATAATGCTTATTATGATCAATCCTAGGGAACCAGAACTGTCCTGATTAAAGTGTTCCATGATAGGACTCTCCTCTCACAAATTTTAGTCTTTTTGCCAGTCCATCTGCCATTATCAAATTTAGGATGACACGGCCTGGGTCACCCTCTGTCCTTCCCGGGGAGGTCCTCCCTCAAAGGAGAAAATGCTTTGCACACCTGCTGCTTGATTATTGATGTTTCCGGGCTTAACATACCATGACCCGCACACTACATTCTCCGCGGATCCACTGTTCTTCATGTTCCTTTGGACCTATTGTACTCCAGGTTATCATGGTTATTTAGTCCCTAATGTCAGGAGGCAAGACTGGTTAGTCTCCGTTTTTGGGTTTTTTTTTAAGTTTTTATTTATATATCTGTCAGAGAGGGAGACAGAGAGAAAGCACAAGCAGGGGGAGGAGCAGAGAGAAAAACAGGCTCCCTTCTGAGCAGGGAGCCCAGATGCAGGACTGGGACCCAGGACCCTAGGATCATGACCTAAGCCAAAGGCAGACGCTTAACCCCCTGAGCCACCCAGGTATCCGAGAGTGAGCTCAGTTTTTACCCTACCAGCTAATCGTTATCTCCTCAACTGTAAAACGAGAGAGTAACCACAGATTTTTAATACACACTTTTTAAATCACAGATTTTTAAATAGGTCTCAATTTACTTTATTCACTTAATACATTTTTTTTTTCCTTTCCTGCCAAGCAAATCCCGGCTACTCCAGGTCACTTTCCAATGGTTACCTCCCACTCACATCTTCCGCAGGCTGCTCAAATTTATAAGCAACAAATTTAAAAAGCATCCATTCTAGCTGCATCTCATTTCATTCTAGTGATTTATTGAAGAGTCTACCTTGATACTCCGGATTTCAGAAACTGATAAAATAATCAGGTGGCTTCCCCCCCCACTTCCCTTATATTATGTGAGTTTGTTAGAGACAGGCAGTTTATTTCCTTCCTATTTGGCACATTCATGAAATGGCATAAGTAATAAGAGGAATAAACTCTTAGAGAATCCAGATCTCATATATTTGATAGTTGGTTAATAGCATATTATAGAATTTATTCTATTTAGCAGCATTCTTACCTAGGTAGTCCTAAAACCACTGTCAGGAGAAAAAATGAGGTAATAATTATTGTGCCCCAAGGATTCTCTGCGTTCTCATATTGAAAAAATAATGTTGTAATTGTACGTGGTTGCTGCTATCTACTATAAGTATATATCATGGTGTCTTGTCTGTTAGCAATAACCATTCATTAATCTTAATTTTTATAACTATTTTTGTGTATAGTTAATGGTGATGGCCAGTTAAGATATACCTAAAAATGTAGCTGGATGTGATTCTCCAGATGACATTCCTAATTACAGCCAGAGTAAGTTGATTATATCCCTCCTAGACATATTTAAAAAGCCTCAAATCTAAAAACACATTTTGTTTGGACAACTGATAAATAACAGTGACAGATGGGGCAGCCTTCTGGGTAGCAATTGGGAAAGCAAAGATATGAGAAGTGCATAAAATCTACCAGAAACAAACAAAAAAATTTATGTGCTTTAGTTATCTTAAACTTATGCCTGGTTCACCTGAAGTTTCTGTTTTCACCTGGTAACTACTCCATTTTTCCCTTCGCTTGATCCAGAAACCTTGGACCTTTCCTCTTCATGCACCCCAAGTCCAGCCCACTGGGGATGCCAAAGAAAGCCAGAGGCAAACGGAAGTTAAAATTGTAAAGGAGAATTCATTCAGGACTATTGCAATTGGGGGAAGGAACCCCCAGTACAGACCTGTGCTCCATTTCAAATACACGAGACAAGAGGGGATTTCTAGCCCAGAGTGGGAGTCAGTGAATAGAAAAATTACCAAGAAGAGACATGAAATCTAGGAAGAATTCTGCGTGAATCAATCTAATAGGATTTCTGCTGAAAGCAGACCAGTTTGACAGGACACCAAGACTGGGGAGTGAGGAATACTGATCAGATATCAAGGGTGATGAGACAAGGTTCATGTTAAAACTGAATTTTATAAGGAAGTGCACAGCTGGGCCTAGGAAAGTTCAGGGGCCTGACTAAAGTTTGGTCAAGCAAAGAATCTTCATCAGGGAATCCTACCGGCTCTGCCATCAAACCCATCTAACATTTGAATCTTTCTCACTGCTAGCACCTTGTCTGAGCTACCTGCCATGCACCTGAATGAGGTCATGAGCCTTCTAATGGTGATCCCTACTTCTTTCCTCTCTCTCTACTGCACAGAATTCAGATGGATTCTTTCACAATGTAAGCAAGAACCTTTTAAAATGTAGAATGTCGTTCCTGTCAACTCTTCCCATTATATTTGGATTCAAAACCCACCCCACTTGCCAAGGAGCTGCCATGTGACCTACACTTTGACCTTTCCCGGTGCTCGCCCCCGGCTCTCTCCACTCCAAGAGCGCCAGCCTCCTTGCTCCTTTATGACCACTGTGAGTCCTCCTCATCCCAATGCCTCCCTTCCAATTTCTGTTGAAATCTCATCTATATAACAAGCCCCACCTTGAATTCCCTTTTCAACAGTGCAATCTGCTACAGACCCTGCCCCTTGTCATTCCCGTTAACGTTGCTGTACTTTTTCTTTTTTTCCACAATAACCACTTTTTACCGTATCATATGATTTATTCAGTTATGTTTCTTAATTAGTATCTATCTCCTTCCTGATAGAATGCAAGATCCACCAGATGGGAATTTTTTTTGATGTAGCCTAAACTTATAAAACACTGTCACAGCTCAGTATGTATGTGTTCAGTGAATACACACAAACACAATTTATTTATTTGTTTCTGAACAAACACACTAAACAAAAAGCTTTTATATTGGATCGCATTCAATGCTAGATGCTAGGGACACAAGAAGTAATAATAAAGGTGCTGTCTGACCTAAAGGAAGTCCCGGTCTCATGGGAAAAACAGACAGAGACTTAGTGAGTCTAACACAATGCTGAATGGATGGGGGTGTATATTGGGAACTGGTGTGACAGGCTGGAGGGCCATATTCTTCTTCCTTTTTATTCCCACTTAGCACTTCTGTGGCTTTCTTTTATCCCACACTATGATTTTTACTCCTTAGGCTCCTTTTTATGGTTAGTATATGGTCAGATAGAATGGAGTCTCAGGATTTCAATACTATCAGCATTTGCCTCATGTGGAATACTAATACTTTTGTGCCAAAATGCCTAGGGAATTTAAGTGCCCATGATAATAGGTGGGTAGTTGAAGTTATATGGTGCCCGGAGGCAAGAAGAAGAAGAAAATAAGATCATGAGATGACAGGCCCTGGAATGAGAGACTGTAATTGAGGTGATTATGTTTACTTTCTCTTTCTCCTCCGTTGTCCCCAATGTATTATTTGGGGAAGTGGCTTGTTAGGGAGATGATGAACCTGGGAAAGTTGTAACTTATAAAGCTGTCTAAAAGCATAATATTTGAGCTGGGCTTCAGTTATCGTAGCATAAGTTCTAATGATGCCAAGTAGCATTGTGATGCCAATAATGTGTTTTTATTTTATTTTTTTTAATAATGTGCTTTTTAAATATTGAAAGCCAACCAGCTTTTGATTTCGTCTCCTCCCGCTCCTTCTCCTTCCTCCTTTCACTCTCTTCCCGCTTCCTCCCTTCCTCCTCCTCCTTTTCCCCCCTTCCTCCAACATTTTAAAAAGAACAAGAGGGGCACCTGGGTGTCTCAGCTGGTTAAGTGTCTGACTCTTGGTTCCAGCTCAGGTCATGATCCCAGGGTTGTGAAATCTGAGCGTGCATTGGACTCTGCATTGGGTGTGGAGCCTGCTTAAGATTCTTTCTCCCTTTCTCTCTGTCCCTCCTCTCCTGCACACACAGGCCCTTTCTCTCTTTCTCTCAAAAAAAAAAAAAAAAACTTTAAGAAATATAAGAACGTTTATTGAAGCATATTCATGATGGTAAAAACAAATCAGAACAAAGCCCTACAAAACTGGAAACAAAATTAAAGCACATTGATCAATAATGGCTGAATCCACTTCGGTGTACTGTCATTAACAAATTCAAGACAGATAAGAAAACATACTCCAATAAATTGAACCAAGAAGCAGGTATGTGGATTCAATCATCTTCCATTAAACCAGATATTAAAGAGACTCAAAAATGTACAATGTCGAGCTTTACATCTGTTTTTGTATTTGAAACTAGAGGTATTTTTCATTAAATATATCAATTGTGTTAACATGTATGGGTTAATCATTGTTATTTTAAATGAATTTAACACAGAAATATTTTGACAAAAATTCTCATGGAATGAGGATCACAAGGAAACTAAAAATTTTATTAGAAGAAAAGAGTAACAGCCCAATAGAAAAATTGGCTAATGACCTGAGCAATCTTCACAAAAAGAATATCCAAGTGACCTACTATTACATAAGGAAGTCCTTGTGTTTTATATATATATATATATATATATATAATATATAGTAATGTTACTGTGTGTGTGTGTGTGTGTGTGTGTGTGTGTGGTATAGATATATATAGTAATGTTAGTAGTACTAAGCCCATGTTAATTTCCTGGGTATATAATTTCACTATAACTGTTTTGTTTGTTTTATTGAAGTATAACTGGAAAATAAAATTTTACATATATAGGGTACACAAATTTATTCATATATATGTACATATATATGTGTGTATGTGTGTGTGTGTGTGTATACAGTGAAATGATCCCTACAATCAAGCTAATTATCACGTCCATCACTTCACATAGTTATCTCTTTGTATGTGGTAGGAATACTTAAGATCTCTTTTTTGCAAATACATCAAGCATAAAACACTATATTGTTAATTATAGTCACCATGCTGTACATTAGATCTCCAAATGTATTTGTCTTGCATAACTGAAATTTTGACCAACATGAAACACTTTGATGAAATCCTTTAACTGACATCTCCCTGCATTCTCCATCCCCAACCCCTGGAACCCATCATTCTACTCTTTGCTTCTGTGCATTTGTGTATTTTAGATCACAAATATAACTGAGGTCAACAATATTTACTTTCTATGCCTGGATTATTTTGCTAAATAGAGTGTCCTCCAGGTTCACCTGTATTGTCAAAAATGTCAGGATTTCCTTCTTTTTAGACATGAATAGTACTCCTTTTGTATATATACTACAACTTCTTTATCCACTCATGCACTGACAGACATTTTGGTGGTTTTCGTGTCTTGGATATTATGAGTAATGCTGCAGTGAATGTGGGAATGCAGAGATCTTTTTGAGATACTGATTTCATCTCCTTTGCCTATATACTCAGAAGCAGGATCCTTGAATTGTATGTTAGTTCTGTTTTCAATTTTTAAAGGAATCTATATATAGTTTTCCATAAGAGCTGCACAAATTTACATTCTCACCAACAGTGTAAAAGAGTCCCTTTTTTCCACATCCCCTCCAACACTTGCTATTTTTTCTTTTTTTTTTATAATAGTCGTTCTAACGTGTGTGTGTGTGTGTGTGTGTGTGTACGCACGTGTGTGTGCTCTCTCTATCAAATAAATACAGCTTTTAAAAAAGAGAATTATTTATTCAGGACTTTTACTTATTTTTTAATATGTTGGGTTTTTTAAATTTTTGCTATTGAGTTGTTTGAGTTTCTTATATATCTTGGATATCAACCCTTTATCAGATATATACTTTGCTAGTATTTTCTCCCATTCTCTAAGTGGCTTTTTCATTCTTCTGATTGCTTCCTTATCTGTGAAGAGCTTTTGTGGCTTGACACAATGCCACTTCTTTATTTTTGGTTTTATTGCTTGTGTTTTTGGTGCCATATCTAAAAACATCGTTGCCCAAACCAATGTCAAGCAGCATTTTCCCTCCAATTTTTTTCTAACAGTTTTTCTCTTTCAGTTCTTACAGATAAGTCTGAAATCCATTTTGAGTGGTTTTTGTATAAGTGTGAGATAAGGTCCTGCATGTGGATATCCAATTTTCCCAACACTAGCCCCTAGCTTTTTTAGTTTTCTCTGCTGATCCCATGGATCCCACAGCTACCGAGGGGCAGCTGCACTGTGCAGAAGGGGCACAGAGACAATCACAGAGAAGAAAATATTTTGGAACCTCAGGGAGATATGGCTAGCTTAACTGGAGAAAGAAATAGAAGACTTACTGTAGGAAGAATAAAAAATAATGTTAAGATGAGTCAAGAGAGGAAGGAGAGAGACATCGTAGGGAAGGGGACAGCATGAACAAAGGAATAACAGGCAAAGAACCACACCTAGAATGTGAAGGAACCCCCTTGAAGTCTGGTGTTGCTGGGGTTCCAAATCAAGCAGGAAGCACAATATGTAAGATTCAAGAGATTACACATCTCTCCATATCCTTCACCTTCCTTCCTTTCTCTGATCTGTTCTCCCACGTACAGTTTCTCTGGATGATTTCATCTGTACTTGTTGATTCAACACCAATGTCTCTCATATTCCCAGATTTCTAGCACCATCTTCACTTCCAGTTTTCATGGGCCTGTTCATTTCTCCAGAACATTAACTCTCTCCGAGGGCAAAATGATTGCAGACACACAAAGCACGAGACCTTAACCCAAGCCCAGGCCCTCCTTCCCCATGTTGCATGGACCTGCCCTTTCTTTCTCAGGAAGTAGGGATCAATAGTCACAATAAAGAGTAGCAGAAAATAAATAATAAAACTTTAGGCAAGAGCAGAAGAATCCAAATCAAGATATCTGAATTCAGGCTTCTTGTTTGAAACAAGGAACCTGACCTTTCCTTCAAGCCTACGGGAATCTCATCGAGACCAAAGATGCTTAAGATTCCCAAGTCAAATGTATTATGTGCACTTTTAAATATTATTTTATTTAAATTCAATTGATTAACATATAGTGTATCATTACTTTCAGATGTAGAGTTCAGTTTTATCAGTTGCATATAACACCGGGTGCTCATTACATCATGTGCCCTCCTTAATGCCCATCACCCAGTTACCCCATTCCCCACTCATCTCCCCTCTGGTAACCCTCAGTTTGTTTCCTATAGTTAAGAGTCTCTTATGAATTATTTGCATGTTTATGGGATGCAGAAACTGCCTTAGCCTGAGCTCTTGGAAAGAAATCAGTAGGCTGGCCTTCAGACAATGTCTCTGACCTATTTCCTTCATGCACAAAGCTTTAGAGAGTCAGCAACACTATCTACCTTGCATGAGGTCCCTGGCTCCCAGAGGTCCAGGGCTTTATTTTACTTAGAACTCATTTCTACCTTTTCAGATCCTAAAGGAAATTTTCATCCAAAGCAGATTCTACGTGAAGCCAATGACACCTGCCAATGAAAAAAAGAGTTAATTTTTCAACCATGTGTACCATTGATTTCTAAAGGAGGAAGTCATTGATCTATATGTGAGTGCAGTGGAGAGAAATTTATTAAAAAAGAAAAATATGGCTCAAGTGTGAAAATCAATGCAGTTGAGAGGAAAAATGGACTAAAGGAGACTTTGCAGATATTCTATAAAGAGGGAGAGAGAAATGACAATTGAATTTCAGTGAAATATAAATATGATGAGAAAATTAATTCACTTCGTTCAAGCAGTTTAATTTCTAAGAAGAATGTCTTGAGGGAAAATGTTCTGTAATTTTAATTCTAATCCTGAAGCAAATAAATATTTTAACTTTTTTTAAGAAATGGACCTCAACTTTAAATAAATAAAGGAACGTATTTTTTAACATATATGACATAAAACACTTCTATTCTCCAGTCCAACCTATTTCATACATATTGATTTGCTAGCTGCAAATAAGGGCTGGTTTCTTTTATTTTTTTTTCAGTTGGCAAAAGGATAATTAATGCCCCCCCCAAAAAATAGTAATATAATGGTCTTTTCTTCCATTTTGAATTTTCCCGAGTCTAGCATGGAGCTTGACATATTTTCTCATAAGTGTCAGGCATAGAGATATGACTAGACTTACTGCATCTATAGCAGAGGATACATCGGGGCCTCACATTTTCTGTAACTTCCCCCAACACCGCAATGAGTGTATCAAGAAAGAAACATTTATGAAAATATCTTCCACATGCAAGAGTTTTAAACTCATAATTATGATTTAAGACAACCAAAGAAGTCTTGAGAGGTGGTGAAACTTGAGTTTGAGACCTGTGTCTACCTCGAAGAAGATGTGGACTGGACAATGTTGAAGTGAAAACTTCTGCTGAGCTCCTAATGTGGCAGATGTGAAATATGAAAGTGCATTGTGAAACAGACCACCCAAGTGATATGACTCTGAAGTACCTCCAGACCCCTTGGGAGCATTACAAGAACAGAAAAAGAGTGGATTGGTGAGGTGGGGAGGAGTGGATTTGCCTGGAGCACACTCTGCTCTGAGTGCCGTAATCCCATTGGGCAGAAGTTTGGGAGGCAAAAGTTCTTCCTCTCAAATCCAGTGAGTGGATCCTCAAAAAGATTAGTCAGTGAGTTTTCTACATTAATAAGTCTGCTCCGCAGTTGAGAGATGAGAGTGGAATTGACTACCCCCCCCCCCGAAAAAAAAGATAGCAAGAGATCAGTTTAGGACCTAACCGGTGGGCCTGTCCTCACAGGAAGAAGTGGAGGGGATCCCAGTAGGAAGAAGTGGAGGCAAGGCTCCTTGAGTTCCTAGTCACTGCCGGAGTCTTGCAAATCTCCTGCTAAATTATCAACAATGTTCCGAGGCTTTAAAAAAAATCTCCAGGAGAAATCATCAGCCACTGTGGTGGGAGGAGGTATCAGAGACCCACATCCCAATTTGAGAAGCACCCAAATAAGGAAGAGTTAACTTCAACGTTCTGCCAGGCACATGGAGTGTACAGCTAACAGGTAATGGGTAAGGGTTAGGACGTAGAGCTGTAATGAAAGAGAATTTGGCTGTCCTCCTCTGGATGTTCATTCCCACCTGCCTAAGGCTCTGTCAGGGGAGGGAAACGTTAATGGTTATAGGGGATGGGACATTCTAATTTGTAATCTGAAATTGTTTTATGATTTAAACCTGACCCCAGGGTTTCCTAGTCCCTGAAAGTCACCAAGAAATTCATGAGATTCTGAATATTCATCTAATAGGGCAGGAGAAACACTTGTTCCACTGAGCTATTTAAAAGACAGAGTGGATATAGAAAATCATTTTGTACTATTTGCATCCCACTGGTAAAGCTTAAGATACAAGCTACATGAATTTTAGGTAAGCTATTCATCCTCACTAAACCTCTGTTTCTTTACTAATATTAAGATAAATAAGATAAAATATGAAAAGATGGAACATGATAAAAATTAATTCATCTACCATACTTCTGACTATTGCTTTTAAGTCCCTTCTTACCATTTCTAGTTCCTGCTCCCCTCTGTGTCTCCTTGCCTTCTGCTTTCATTTGCATCTTTCCTTCGTTCCACTCTTTCGTACCTTTTAAATTTGAGGTAGAATTGCTATCAAAGAACACTGTGCTTTTGTTTGAGAAATGGAACAAGAAAACTTTTAGGCCTGTATCAGGAAAAAGAAAATGCTCTCTAAAAGTACAGAAAGACGGGCGCCTGGATGGCTCAATTGTCAGGCTCTTGATTTTGGCTCAGGCCATGATCTTGGGGTCCTGGGATTGAGTTCCACATTGGGCTCCATGCTCAGTGGGGAGGGAGGAAGGGGCTCTGCTTGAGGATTCTCTCTCTCTCCCTCTGCCCCTCCCCGATTCATGTGCTTTCTTTCTCTTTCTCAAATAAATAAATAAATCTTTTTAAAAAATAAAAGTGGAAAAATAACTATCATGGGTATACAAACAACTTATGGCAGATGAAAGAATTCAAAGAATAAAAGAATATACAGTCCATTCTGGAAGGATCCATTATTCACACCTAGAAAGCAACAATGGAAGTTTCTAATGAAGACCCCAAATTGTTAGGGGGAAAAAAAGAACTATGTTTGTAAGATCATAATTAATAATGCAGTGAGCAAAGAATCTTAAATAACTTTTGATCAAATATCATATCAACAGGTAATTGGCAGTTATCAGATACTTGCCAGATGCAAAATTCAATATAATTTTAGTGTCTGTTCATGACATCACCTTATTTATATATTAGTGTTAGAAGAATCACTTAAAGAGTTTTAGCTAACAGAAAACAGTAGATTCAATAATGCAACAATAAAACATTCTTATCAGGGATGCCTGGGTGGCTAAGTGGGTTAAGCCGCTGCCTTCGGCTCAGGTCATGATCCCAGGGTCCTGGGATCGAGTCCCGCATCGGGCTCCTTGCTCGGCAGGGAACCTGCTTCTGCCTCTGCCTGCCTCTGCCTGCTTGTGTGTACTCGCTTGCGCGCGCTCTCTCTCTCTGGCAAATAAATAAAAAATCTTAAAAAAAAAACATTCTTATCAAACTCAGCAGTAAAAGAAAGATGGCTATTATTTTCACAGGCATCCAGTACTGATATAGAAACTAGCCACCGAAGTAAAACATGAAAAAGAAACAATTGACATGTGTTTTTGAAAAAGACAAAAAGAGTTTACTCTTAGAAGCAAATAATCCAAGATTGTCATCTTACGAATGATGAGAATTAATAACCCACCTCTGCCATCTAAGATAAATATACAAAAGTTGATAAATTTCATATATTCATATTTCATATATTTGAAATTCATATTTCATATATTCATACAGCAATAACTAATTAAAAGATGCAATAAATAATTCTCAAGATGACTTTTAAATTGAAATACCTTAACTTTAGGGGTGTCTGGGTGGCTCAGTGGGTTAAAGCCTCTGCCTTTGGCTCAGGTCATGTTCCCAGGGTCCTGGGATCAAGCCCTGCATTGGGCTCTCTGCTCAGCAGGGAGCCTGCTTCCTCCTCTCTCTCTGCCTGCCTGTCTGCCTACTTGTGATCTCTATCTATCAAATAAATAAATATTTAAAAAAATACCTTAACTTTAAGCCACTTCATGAGGTGATGGTGAAGGAGCAAATATTAATTACACATACCTAACAAAGAGCCAAATAAGAAAACTTGAATAAATGGAAAGTCATACCATTTTTCTTGAGCAGAAGAACAAGGATGTAATTATCACCAATCTTTAGAAGTTCACCTATACTTTTAAACTAATCTCAGTTAAATATTACCCCCCAAATCCCCCCAAATTCTCATGTTTATGTGAAAGATTAAAAGATTAAACCAGTTGAACAGCTAAAATTGTATTTTTAAAGCAAGGTTGATAGGACGGAGCTTGAGGATCCACTTGCAACTATAAGTAACATTAAAACATGCTATAAAGGGGAGCCTGGGTGGCTCAGTGGGCTAAAGCCTCTGACTTTGGCTCGGGTCATGATCCCAGGGTCCTGGGATCGAGCCCTGCAGGGTCCTGGGATGGAGCCCCGAATTGCATTAGGCTCTCAGCTCAGCAGGGAGCCTGCTTCCTCCCCTCTCTTTCTGCCTGCCTCTCTGCCTACTTGTGATCTCTGTCCATCAAGTAAATAAATAAAAATCTTTAAAAAAAATAAAATAAAACATGCTATAAAGCTGTAATACATTTAAGCATGGTAAAATGACACAGAATGAAGAAAAAGGCCTATGAACTAAAATAGTTAGCTTAAAAAGGAAAAAACAAGAATATGTCAAACGAATTGGAGGATTTTAAATAAAGCATTGTAATAAAGTAACAGGGAAGGGGAAGATTATTTAACAAGTGACACTGTCAATTATTTTTAAAAAGTAACACATTTTCACCTTCACATATTATTCTAAAACAAATTCCAGAGTAATTATGGTTTTAAAATAATGGAAGAAGTCACCAGGGTGAAACCCAACAGATTTGATAGCAAAATATTTAGTACATCTGTGCTTCCAAGGTATTATAAGCATATTTAGAAGATTATCACCAAACTGGAAAATTATATTTGCAAAAAACTTTTTGCCAAATGGAAGGTTAATAGCTATACTTTCTAAAGAGCTTACAAAATTGAAATTAGAGACCTTAATTTCCCAGTAGTTGAGTGTTAATTCACAAAAGAGAATAGACAAATAACTAATAATCCCACGAAAGACTTTCAACTTAATAATTAAAGAAATTCAATTTAAAACAATGGGACATCATCTCCACCTTTAAAATTTACAATTATATTTCTGTAAGGTTGATGAAATATAAATCAGCACTGGTCTGCGGGTTTTCCATTCATTTATCATCTTATTTATCCATTAAGCAATATTTGTTCACTACTTACTATAATTAAGGCTCCTGGCATTGGACTTAAAACTGCATCTTTCAACTCTAGACTTTCTCTTGCTCTTGCCTTTCACTAGGCTCACCATCTTCTTTTAGGGGAGTTTCAATTTAGTTTCATCTGTACTCCTTTGAGACATGATAGCTTTCTATCACACACACATACACAGAAACACATACACAATGTCTCAACATCACTGGAGAGGCAAAGGGATTATGTTAGTTGGTCTTGTTGTAACAAACTACCATATACTTAGTAGGTTAAAACAACACAAATTTCATATCTTAGAGCTCTGGAGGTCCAAAGTCAGAAATGGGTCTTGCTGGGTTAAAATCAAGGGGTTGGCAGGGCTTGATTCCTTTCTGGAGATTCTAGGTAAGGATTCCTTTTCTTGCCTTTTCCAGCTTCTAGAGGTTACCCACATTCCTTGTGGTCAAGGTCCTCTTCATATTCAAAGCCAGTGAAAACCAGGTGAGCTTTTCACATGATACCCTCTGCCTGATGCTGATTCTTCTGCTTTCTTTCCCCCCACTTAAGGGACACCTGTGATTATATTGGGACCACCAAGTTTGCCCAAGGTAATCTCTTTAGTTTAACATCAGTTGATTAACAATGTTAGTTCCATCTGCAACCATAATTCCTCCTGCCTATGTAATATAGTCACAGACTCCAGAGATTAGGACATAGACATCTTCTGGAACCATTATTTTGCCTACCATAATAATATACTGGGGGAAGCAGGGAAAGATTTTTTTAGTATATAGTTCTGGTTTTGGATTTTTACTCTTGTCACTTAATGTTCTATATTGGTGACATTGTGCAAAATTCATAACTTCTCTTAGATTCTTGGACTTTCTGTGTATGATTAAAAAAATAACCAAACAAGCTATTATAAAGATTAAAGATATGTGTAACACACAGCAAACATTTAGTAAATGATGACAATTACAATTATCTAAAAACTCATCAACATTTTAGTTTCAACACCAGTTGTATTTCCATAGGACCCATTTATATGCATCCAATGAAGCAAATGTTTGTTTCCATGGCATCCATCTGATCATATATCACACAATCTAACACCAATGGCATTGTATTAATGCCCTCCAAATTAATTTCGAAAATGCAGATGCCATTTTTATTATAAACTTTAAATATATAGTCAACATGTTATTTTAAAAACACCCAAAGCATTTTGGTGCACAGGTGATTTAAATGTAAAAGAATAAATCATGTGAAACTGGAAAGATTATTAAAGCAATTAACTGGAGTTAAGGATTTAAGGAGGTAATTACGAGAGATGAACAAATACTGTGCTAATTATAGACCTGTAACTAGCTAAAGGAACATAAAGAGTGATACTTTTGGAGTTATTGGTTGTCACAGTACACCTGATAATAATTTCTTATCAATTTATACAGACTTGCTCATTGTTGCTCCCCCTACTCATTTTAGTTAAAGGAAAAATGTATTTGGGGAATACGAATTAATGTTTTACTAGTATACAGCTCCTAGCATTATAGCTAGGCCTGTGATAAAAAGAAAATAACACTGAAAGTAATTACAAACTGTGTCAGTGACATAGAAAAGAGAATTTGGGGAGAAGAACCACAGATCTAGTGACATGTAAAGCATAACACATCCATAAGTGTTTTTAATATCATTTAAGCACAGAACCAATGACTATGCCTTGAAATGTCTCTTTCTCAACTCAAGTCCACCTGTCAAAATCCTGCCTGTTTTTTTTTTTGGTCAACTCACACAGTAGAATTTTTTTCTTATTCTACTTTTTTTATAGCATTTGTTGAACTATATTACAGCACAGTATTACTTAGAGTCACCTTCGATTAGCTGTCACAGCCCTCACCTCTGGGGTCCTGTCTGGATCACCTGGGATTTTCCATATCCCCCCACCATGCCCAAGGCAGCTAGTGCTATTCCTTGAACATACTGGCACCCAGGAAATTCTAGCTGAATCAAGGTAGGTCACTGAATCACATAGAGATGAAAGAGCTGGAATAATAGAGCTATAAAACATAGATAAATAAAAACAGAAGATAACTCAAAAGGCTTGACATTTCATTTTATTTGTTTTTGGAACTTGGCTTTATGAAATGTGTTAGCGCTGTAAATCCCCTAATCCTTGAGCGGCCACCTACGTTACAGGTGCTCGTGAAGCATATCGGAGAACTCTCCAGGTCCACCAATAGTATTATTTCATCAGGTCTTTGGCCCCCGGGCCTTTGGTGGTCTCCTACACTGGAGAGCTAAGTGGGGACATTTGTGGTCTCATCTGTAAGGACCTTGCTGGTCCCTCCAGTTGCAACCTGGAGCATCTTGATGAATTTGCTAAGCTTTCATGATTTTTCTCCCAGGAAAACAGCTTTCCATCTGGCCAAACAGAGATTACACACTTGAATTCTTAAAGCCTTCTGGGATCATCTGTGCAAAAATGTGCTTTGCAGAGTCAGCATTAAAAAAAAAGAAAAGAAAGAAAAATGAAGAAGAAGAATCAGGAAGCATCTAAGCAAAGCATTTACTCCCAAATAGATACAGGCTTTATCATTTCCCTGCTGTTACTCTTACTTTGATAGGATCTCTCTGGTTTCTGGATTCATGTAACTGGAAAAAAGTCATCTTCAACTACCCACCTTGGATGTGTTATGGTCCTCATGGTGCCTTTCAAACTGATGGTCCCTTTCAGAGGCAGTGTGTGGTGGCAATGTGTGTGGCTAGGTCTGTTTCATTAGTGTCAGCTGTTTGAGGAGGAAAAGAAAGGAAGAGGTCTTCAAATTAGGCCGTCAAGGGGCGACTGGGTGGCTCAGTTTATTAAGTGTCTGCTTTTGGCTCAAGTCATGATCCCAGGTTCTTGGAATTGAGTCCCATGTTCAGCCTCATGTTGGGCTCTCTGATCAGAGGTGAGTCAGCTTGCTTCCCCCTCTCCTTCTGCCTGCTAGTCTGCCTGCTTCTCTCTCTCTCTTTCTGTAAAATAAATAATAATTTAAAAAATCTTAAAAAGAAAAAAAACCCAAAACAAATTAGGCAGTCAAGAGAAAGAAAAATTAAAACACCTACATATGAAAGACAGTCTTAAGTTTTGCTCACATCAGGGAAAATCTCTACCAGGTGTCATTACCTTCTCTTCCCCTGGGCTAGGGGAGAGGTTCTCCTTCTAGACTCTAAAAGTTACTATCTATATCCAGTAGAATTCAGCTAAATCTTTCAAACCTCATAATACCTCTGAAAGACTCAATCCAGAAATTCTTTAAAGTTCATCATTTGAATCATTCTTGACTCATCCACACTCTTCTCTGCCCAAGCTGGGCAAGAACTTAACATGTCTTCTTTAGTAAGAGGATGAGAAGAAATAAATAAATATTTCGAATCAAAAAATTTTCTTTCAAATATAGATATGCATGAGTGAATGGATAATGGTATTTATTTTTTTATCATTTTTTTATTAAATTCTTTTTTTAATACTTTTATAAACATATAATATATTTTTATCCCGAGGGGTACAGGTCTGTGAATCGCCAGGTTTACACACTTCACAGCACTCATCATAGCACATACCCTCCCCAATGTCCATAATCCCACCCCCCTTTTCACACCCCCCTCCCCCCAGCAAACCTCAGTTTGTTTTGTGAGATTAAGAGTCACTTATGTTGGGGTGCCTGGGTGGCTCAGTGGGTTAAAGCCTCTGCCTTCGGTTCAGGTCATGATCCCAGGGTGCTGGGATCGAGCCCTGCGTCAGGCTCTCTGCTCTGCAGGGAGCCTGCTTCCTCCCCTCTCTCTCTCTGCCTGCCTCTCTAATTGTGATCTCTCTCTCTCAGTCAAATAAATAAAATCTTAAAAAAAAAAAAGAGTCACTTATGGTTTGTCTCCCTCCCAATCCCATCTTATTTCATTTATTCTTCTCCTAACCCTTTAACCCCCCATGTTGCATCTCCACTTCCTCATATCAGGGAGATCATATGATAGTTGTCTTTCTCTGATTGACTTATTTCGCTAAGCATGATACCCTCTAGTTCCATCCATGTCATCGCAAATGGCAAGATTTCATTTCTTTTGATGGCTGCATAGTATTCCAGTGTGTATTTATACCACATCTTCTTTATCCATTCGTCTGTTGATAGACATCTAGGTTCTTTCCATAGTTTGGCTATTGTAGACATTGCTGCTATAAACATTTGGGTGCACGTGCCCCTTCGGATCACTACGTTTGTATCTTTAGGGTAAATACCCAGCAGTGCAATTGCTGGGTCATAGGGTAGTTCTATTTTCAACATTTTGAGGAACCTCCATGCTGTTTTCCAGAGTGGTTGCACCAGCTTGCATTCCCACCAACAGTGTAGGAGGGTTCCACTTTCTCCACATCCTCGCCAGCATATGTCATTTCCTGACTGGTTAATTTTAGCCATTCTGACAGGTGTGAGGTGATATCTCATTGTGTTTTTTTTTTAAAGATTTTATTATTTATTTGTCAGAGAGAGAGAGAGAGAGGGAGAACACAAGCAGGGGGAGCAGCAGGCAGAGGCAGAGAGAGAAGCAGGCTCACTGCTGAGCAAGGAGGCCGATGTGAAACTCGATCCCAGGACCCTGGGATCATGACCTGAGCCAAAGGCAGTGGCCCAACCAACTGAGCCACCCAGGCGTCCCTCATTGTGGTTTTGATTTGTATTTCCCTGATGCCAAGTGATATGCAGCACTTTTTCATGTGTCTGTTGGCGATCTGGATGTCTTCTTTGCAGAAATGTCTGTTCATGTCCTCTGCCCATTTCTTGATTGGATTATTTGTTCCTTGGGTGTTGAGTTTGCTAAGATCTTTATAGATTTTGGACACTAGCCCTTTATCTGATATGTCGTTTGCAAATATCTTCTCCCATTCTGTCAGTTGTCTTTTGGTTTTGTTAACTGTTTCCTTTGCTGTACAAAAGCTTTTGATCTTGATAAAATCCCAATAGTTCATTTTTGCCCTTGCTTCCCTTGCCTTTGGAGATGTTCCTAGGAAGATGTTGCTGCGGCTGAGGTCGAAGAGGTTGCTGCCTGTGTTCTCCTCAAGGATTTTGATGGATTCCTTTCTCACATCGAGGTCCTTGATCCACTTTGAGTCTATTTTCATGTGTGGTGTAAGGAAATGATCCAATTTCATTTTTCTGCATGTGGCTGTCCAATTTTCCCAACACCATTTATTGAAGAGGTTGTCTTTTCTCCATTGGACATTCTTTCCTGCTTTGTCGAAGATGAGTTGACCATAGAGTTGAGGGTCTATTTCTGGGCTCTCTATTCTGTTCCATTGATCTATGTGTCTGTTTTTGTGCCAGTACCATGCTGTCTTGATGATGACAGCTTTGTAATAGAGCTTGAAGTCCAGAAGTGTGATGCCACCGACTTTGGCTTTCTTTTTCAATATTGCTTTGGCTATTCGAGGTCTTTTCTGGTTCCATATAAATTTTAGGATTATTTGTTCCATTTCTTTGAAAAAAATGGATGGTACTTTGATAGGAATTGCATTAAATGTGTAGATTGCTTTAGGTAGCATAGACATTTTCACAATATTTATTCTTCCAATCCAGGAGCATGGAACATTTTACCATTTCTTTGTGTCTTCCTCAATTTCTTTCATGAGTAATTTATAGTTTTCTGTGTATAGATTCTTAGTCTCTTTGGTTAGGTTTATTCCTAGGTATCTTATCATTTTGGGTGCAATTGTAAATGGGATTGACTCTTTAATTTCTCTTTCTTCTGTCTTGTCGTTGGTGTAGAGAAATGCAACTGATTTCTGTGCATTGATTTTATATCCTGACACTTTACTGAATTCCTGTACAAGTTCTAGCAGTTTTGGAGTGGAGTCTTTTGGGTTTTCCACATATAGTATCATATCATCTGCGAAGAGTGATAGTTTGACTTCTTCTTTGCCGATTTGGATGCCTTTAATTTCCTTTTGTTGTCTGAGTGCTGAGGCTAGGACTTCTAGTACTATGTTGAATAGCAGTGGTGATAACGGACACCCCTGCCGTGTTCCTGACCTTAGCGGGAAAGTTTTCAGTTTTTCTCCATTGAGAATGATATTTGCGGTAGGTTTTTCATAGATGGCTTTGATAATATTGAAGTATGTGCCATCTATCCCTACACTTTGAAGAGTTTTGATCAGGAAGGGGTGCAGTACTTTGTCAAATGCTTTTTCAGCATCTATGGAGAGCATCATATGGTTCTTGTTCTTTCTTTTATTAATGTGTTGTATCACATTGATTGATTTGCGGATGTTGAACCAGCCTTGCAGCCCTGGAATAAATCCCACTTGGTCGTGGTGAATAATCCTTTTAATGTACTGTTGAATCCTATTGGCTAGTATTTTGGTGAGAATTTTTGCATCTGTGTTCATAAAGGATATTGGTCTGTAGTTCTCTTTTTTGATGGGATCCTTGTCTGGTTTTGGGATCAAGGTGATGCTGGCCTCATAAAATGAGTTTGGAAGTTTTCCTTCCATTTCTATTTTTTGGAACAGTTTCAGGAGAATAGGAATGAGTTCTTCTTTAAATGTTTGGTAGAATTCCCCCGGGAAGCCATCTGGCCCTGGGCTTTTGTTTGTTTGGAGATTTTGATGACTGTTTCAATCTCCTTACTGGTTATGGGTCTGTTCAGGCTTTCCATTTCTTCCTGGTTCAGTTGTGGTAGTTTATATGTCTCTAGGAATGCATCCATTTCTTCCAGATTGTCAAATTTGTTGGCGTAGAGTTGCTCATAGTATGTTCTTATAATTGTCTGTATTTCTTTGGTGTTCGTTGTGATCTCTCCTCTTTCATTCATGATTTTATTTATTTGGGTCCTTTCTCTTTTCTTTTTGATAAGTCTGGCCAGGGGTTTATCAATCGTTAATTCTTTCAAAGAACCAGCTCCTAGTTTCGTTGATTTGTTCTATTGTTTTTTTGGTTTCTGTTTCATTGATTTCTGCTCTGATCTTTATGATTTCTCTTCTCCTGCTGGGTTTAGGGTTTCTTTCTTGTTCTTTCTCCAGCTCCTTTAGGTGTAGGGTTAGGTTGTGTACCTGAGACCTTTCTTGTTTCTTGAGAAAGGCTTGTACCGCTATATATTTTCCTCTCAGGACTGCCTTTGTTGTGTCCCACAGATTTTGAACCGTTGTGTCTTCATTATCTTTGTTTCCATGAATTTTTTCAATTCTTCTTTAATTTCCTGGTTGACCCATTCATTCTTTAGAAGGATGCTGTTTAGTCTCCATGTATTTGGGTTCTTTCCAAATTTCCTCTTGTGATTGAGTTCTAGCTTCAGAGCATTGTGGTCTGAAAATATGCAGGGAATGATTCCAATCTTTTGATAATGGTTGAGACCTGATTTAGGACTGAGAATGTGATCTATTCTGGAGAATGTTCCATGTGCGCTAGAGAAGAATGTGTATTCTGTTGCTTTGGGATGAAATGTTCTGAATATATCTGTGATGTCCATCTGGTCCAGTGTGTCATTTAAGGCCTTTATTTCCTTGTTGATCTTTTGCTTGGATGATCTGTCCATTTCAGTGAGGGGAGTGTTAACGTCCCCTACTATTATTGTATTATTGTCGATGTGTTTCTTTGATTTTGTTATTAATTGGTTTATATAGTTGGCTGCTCCCACGTTAGGGGCATAGATATTTAAAATTGTTAGATCTTCTTGTTGGACAGTTCCTTTGAGTATTATATAGTGTCCTTCCTCATCTCTTATTATAGTCTTTGGCTTAAAATCTAATTGATCTGATATAAGGATTGCCACTCCTGCTTTCTTCTGATGTCCATTTGCATGGTAAATTCTTTTCCACCCCCTCACTTTAAACCTGGAGGTGTCTTCAGGTTTAAGATGAGTTTCTTGTAGGCAACATATAGATGGGTTTTGTTTTTTTATCCATTCTGATACCCTGTGTCTTTTGATTGGGGCATTTAGCCCATTAACATTCAGGGTAAGTATTGAGAGATATGAATTTAGTGCCATTGTATTTTAGTGCCTGTAAGGTGACTGTTATTGTATATTGTCTCTGTTTCTTTCTGATCTACTACTTTTAGGGTCTCTCTTTGCTTAGAGGACCCCTTTCAATATTTCCTGTAGAGCTGGTTTGGTATTTGCAAATTCTTTCAGTTTTTGTTTGTCCTGGAAGCTTTTAATCTCTCCTTCTATTTTCAATGATAGCCTAGCTGGATATTGTATTCTTGGCTGCATGTTTTTCTCGTTTAGTACTCTGAATATATCATGCCAGCTCTTTCTGGCCTGCCAGGTCTCTGTGGATAAGTCTGCTGCCAATCTAATATTTTTAACATTGTATGTTACAGACCTCTTTTCCCGGGCTGCTTTCAGGATATTTTCTTTGTCACTAACACTTGTCAATTTTACTATTAGGTGACAGGGTGTGGACCTATTCTTATTGATTTTGAGGGGGGTTCTCTGAATCTCCTGGATTTTGATGCTTGTTCCCTTTGCCATATTGGGGAAATTCTCTCCAATAATTCTCTCCAATATACCTTCTGCTCCCCTCTCTGTTTCCTCTTCTTCTGGAATCCCAATTATTCTAATGTTGTTTCGTCTTATGGTGTCACTTATCTCTCGAATTCTCCCCTTGTGGTCCAGTAGCTGTTTGTCCCTCTTTTGCTCAGCTTCTTTATTCTCTGTCATTTGGTCTTCTATATTGCTAATTCTTTCTTCTGCCTCATTTATCCTAGCAGTGAGAGCCTCCATTTTTTATTGCACCTCATTAATAGCTTTTTTTTATTTCAACTTGGTTAGATTTTAGTTCTTTTATTTCTCCAGAAAGGGCTTTTATATCTCCCGAGAGGGTTTCTCTTATATCTTCCATGCCTTTTTCGAGCCCGGCTAGAACCTTGAGAATCATCATTCTGAACTCTAGATCTGACATATTACCAATGTCTGTATTGATTAGGTCCCTAGCCTTCGGTACTGCCTCTTGTTCTTTTTTTTTTGTGGTTAATTTTTCTGCCTTGTCATTTTGTCCAGATAAGAGTATATAAAGGAGTGAGTAAAATACTAGAAGGGTGGCAAAGACCCCAGGAAAATATGCTTTAGCCAAATCAGAAGAGATCCCAATTGAGGGGGGATAAAAAGAGGTTCAGGAAAAAAAAAAAAAAAAACAATTAAAAAGAGAAAACGGATAAAGAAAAAAATATAAAAAAGAAATATATGTATATATATATATATATATATATATATATATATATATATATTAGATAAACTAGTTAAAAAAAACGTTAAAAAAAGAAAAGGGTAAAAGTTAAAAAAATTTAGCAGAAGAAGAGAGAAAAAAAAATTGAAAAAGAAAAAAAATTAAATTAACTGCAAGACTGAAGAATCATGGGGAGAAAGCCTTGAGTTCCGTGCTTTGCTTTTTCCTCCTCTGGAATTCCACTGCTCTCCTTGGTATTGAAACTGCACTCCTTGGTAGGTGAACTTGGTCCTGGCTGGGTTTCTTGTTGATCTTCTGGGGGAGGGGCCTGTTGTAGTGATTCTCAAGTGTCTTTGCCTCAGGTGGAATTGCACCGCCCTTACCCAGGGCCGGGCTGAGTAATCTGCTCGGGTTTGCTTTCGGGAGCTTTTGTTACCTGAGCACTTTCAGTAGAGTTCCAGAGGATGGGATTGAAAATGGCGGCCTCCCGGTCTCTGGCCCGGAGGAGCCGAGAGCTCGGGGCCCCACTCCTCAATGTGCCCTCAGAGAATAGTGCCAATTTACTCCCGTCACCCTGGCCTCCGGCCGTGCTCCGAGCTCACTGAGCCTGCGGCCAGTTCAAAGTAACCCCAAGCTGAGAGCTCACTCCTCGGCTCTATCTCTGTATCCGGCTTCCCCATTCTAATACCTGCAAGCTCTGTGACACTCAGACACCCCCGATCCTTCTGTGACCTGCGGGACCTGGGGCCACGCTGACCCCGCGTGGGCTTCACCCCGGTTTAGCCTCTGGAGCGATGTCCCTCAGCAGAACAGACTTTTAAAAGTCCTGATTTTGTCCTCCGTTGCTCCGCCGCTTGCCGGGAACCAGCCTCCCCCCACCCCCGCGTTCTATCTTCCCGTCACTTTGGATTCACTTCTCCGCCATTCCTACCTTTTAGAAAGTGGTTGATTTTCTGTTTCTAGAATTGCTGTTCTTCTTCTCTACGATCTCCCATTGGATTTGTAGGTGTTTGCAATCTTTAGATAAGCTCTCTAGCTGATCTCCTGCTACCTGAAGTAGTCTCAGCCTGCTACTTCTCCGCCATCTTGACTCAGATAATGGTATTTATTATAGATGCATTTTATTAAGTGCCTAAACCATCTCCTTTTGATACCAGAGACTGGTGGAGTTCTCAGGCACTGAGGTCTCAACCACCAGGCAGTGTAAGTTTCTTGACCCCGTTGGAGAAAGAACTCAAGGAGTCAGAGACAAGTGTAGCAGAAGAAACTTCATTTCAAAGGGAAACTACAGACCTCGGAAGAAGTGTGTGTGCCCTCAGAGGATTTGTATCACGCTAGTGCTCTCACGATGAGTCCAGTCATGCATGATAGACGTGGGATCTGCTTTTTAAGGGTAGTCATAACTTGGCTCTGAAATAGTCTCTGTGAGGTTCTGGGGAATAGCCGGGGCTCTGTCAGCAGTCTGATTTCAGGCTGATTGGGGCTTTATGTGCATGCGTTTCATGGGATTGAGCAACAGTGGCAAGGTGCTTGTGGCCATGTGTATCTCGAGCTATCACAAGTTTCATTAATGGCCACGGACTCTGCCCAGTGTCAGACTCTGCTCCTCATTTTTTTGTTCCTTCTACAAATATCCCACACTTCTCTATTCTGCCTGCCTCAATGTGGCCAAGTATCTGAAGAAGGCATCTTTATTTAGCTCCACAGTAAAGATTATTTTTTTAAAATCATCTAATTATGAATTGACTGACTACATTTTTGCCTAGTACTGTTCTCTATATTGAGGCATTGCAGCGAATGAGGCAGACCAAAAATCCCTAGGATAGAAGTTTATATTCTAATTGGGTGAGATAAACCACAAATACATAAGTAGAATACATAGCGGTTTATTTTTCTAGATGGCAATAAAGGCTATAGATTAAAATCAAGCAGAAGGGGGCACCTGGGTGGCTCAGTCCTTAAGCATCTGCCTTTGGCTCAAGTCACTGATCCCAGGGTCCTGGGATCAAGCCCCACATCAGGCTCTCTGCTTCTGGGAAAGCCTGCTTCTTCCTCTCCTACTCCCTCTGCTTGTATTCCCTTTCTCTCTGTGTCTCTATCAAACAAATAAATAAAATCTTTTTTAAAAAAATCAAGCAGAAGAAAAAGATGGGAAATACCAGAATCAGGGCAGAGGTTTCCAACCCTAAATAGGCTTCTTTAGGGCAGACCTTACTGAGAAAGTGATATTTGAGCAAAAACCTAGCTAAAATAATAAAAATCTGAACACAAGTGAAATGTCAGAATGAAGAAAGTACAAGCCTCTATAAATAATAATGAAAGATTTAATAACAGTAATAATAGATTTTTTTTATAGAACTGAGGTCTGTGTTAATCTAAAGCTTGTTCTCTGATCCACTATTTTATTAACAATAGTGCACATAATTTTCTGGTTGATAATTAATAATTATCTGAAATTTAACAAACTCAGTAATTTTTTTAATTGCTGAACTCATTTTGGCATTAAATGTTGTTCTGAATACTCATTAATGATTGGTATTTAAAGACTGATTTCTTTTTTTTTTTAAGATTTTACTTATTTATTTGATAGATAGAGATCACAAGTAGGCAGAGAGGCAGGCAGAGAGAGCGAGAGGAGGAAGCAGGCTCCCTGCTGAGCAGAGAGCCCGATATGGGGCTCGATCCCAGGACCCTGGGATCATGACCTGAGCCGAAGGCAGAGGCTTTAACCCACTGAGCCACCCAGGCACCCCTAAAGACTGATTTCTTAAGGAACATTCAGTCCCAGTACTTAAAATCATAAACAAAGCTGATGCTCTGCTTTCTAACAAGACAGGTGAGTGTGCACATCAGCTAACAGAGCAGCAGGTGGAAGTCAGGGCCTGAATGCCACAAGGAGGATAACAAGGGGCTGTCTCCTTGAAGATTCAAATGCTCTCCACATGTAGTCCTATCTGCAGTTATAAAACCAATCCATTCAAATTATATATAAATCTTTTATTTTTTTCCATTTTATTTAATTTCTTTTCAGTGTTCCAAAATCCATTGTTTACGCACCACACCCAGTGCTCCATGCAATATGTGCCCTCATTAATATCCACCACCAGGCTCACCCAACCCCCTACCCTCTCCCCTCCAAACCCCTCAATTTGTTTCTCAGAGTCCACAGTCTCTCATGGTTTGTCTCCCCATCCGATTTCCCCCAACTCACATCTCCTCTCCATCTCCCAATGTCTTCCGTGTTATTCCTTATGTTCCACAAGTAAGTGAAACCATATGACAATTGACTCTTTCTGCTTGACTTATTTCACTCAGCATAATCTCTTCCAGTCCCATCCATGTTGATACAGAAGTTGGGTATTCATCCTTTCTGTTGGAGGCATAATACTCCATCGTACCTATGGACCACATCTTCTTTATCCATTCCTCTGTTGAAGGGCATCTTGGTTCTTTCCATAGTTTGGCAATTGTGGCCATTGTTGCTATGAACATTGGGGTACAAATGGCCCTTCTTTTCACTACATCTGTATCTTTGAGGTAAATACCCAGGAGTGCAATTGCAGGGTCATCGGGTAGCTCTATTTTTAATTTCTTAAGGAATCTCCACACTGTGGAGGCACTGTGTCTCAACCACCACCTTGCATTCCCACCAACAATGTAAGAGGGTTCCCCTTTCTCCACATCCTCTTCAACACATATGGTTTACTGTCTTGTTGATTTTGGCCATTCTAACTGGTATAAGGTATATCAATGTGGTTTTGATTTGAATCTCCCTAATGGCTAATGATGATGACCATTTCTTCATGTGTCTGTTAGCCATTTGTATGTCTTCTTTGTTCATGTCTTCTGTCCATTTTTTGACATGATTATCTGTTTTGTGTGTGTTGAGTTGGATCTTGGATATCAGCCCTTTGTCTGTAGTATCATTTGCAAATATTTTCTCCCATTCCGTGGGTTGCCTCTTTATTTTGTTGACTGTTTCCATTGCTGTGCAGAAGCTTTTGATCTTGATGAAGTCCCAAAAGTTCACTTTCACTTTTGTTTCCTTTGCCTTTGGAGACATATCTTGAAAGAAGTTGCTGTGGCTGACATTGAAGAGGTTACTGCCTATGCTCTCCTCTAGGATTTTGATAGATTCCTGCCTCATGTTGAGGTCTTTTATCTATTTTGAGTTTATCTTTGTGTATGGTGTAAGAGAATGTTTGAGTGTCATTCTTCTACACACAGCTGTCCAATTTTCCCAGCACCATTATTTGAAGTGACTGTCTTTTTTCCACTGTATATTTTTTCCTGCTCTGTCGAAGATTATTTGACCATAGAGTTGAGGGTCCATATGTGGGCTCTCTACTCTTTTCCACTGGTCTATGTGTCTGATTTGATGCCAGTACCATGCTGTACTGGTGATCACAGCTTTGTGATCGGTGATCCGTGATCACAGCCTTATAGTAAAGCTTGAAATCAGTCAATGTGATGTCCCCAGTTTTGTTTTTCTTTTTCAACATTTCCTTAGCAATTCGGGGTGTCTTCTGGTTCCACACAAATTTTAGGATTGTTTGTTCCAGCTCTTTGAAAAATGCCCGTGTAATTTTGATTGGAATGGCATTGAAAGTATAGATTGCTCTAGGCAGTATAGACATTTTAACAATGTTTATTCTTCTGATCCATGAGCATGGAATGTTCTTCCATCTTTTTGTGTCTTCTTCAATTTCTTTAATGAGTGTTCTGTAGGTCCTCGAGTACAGATCCTTCACCTCTTTGGTTAGGTTTATTCCCAGGCATCTTATGGCTCTTGGTACTATAGTTAATGGAATCGATTCTCTAATTTCCCTTTCTGTATTTTCATTGTTAGTGTATAAGAAAGCCACTGATTTCTGTACATTGATTTTGTATCATGCCACATTACTGAATTGCTGTATGAGTTCTAGTAGTTTGGGGGTGGAGTCTTTTGGGTTTTCCATATAAAGTATCATATCATCTGTAAAGAGAGAGAGTTTGACTTTTTCTTTGTCAATTTGGATACCTTTTATTTCTTTTTGTTGTCTGATTGCTGTTGCTAGGACTTCTAGTACTATGTTGGATAACAGTGGCGAAAGTGGACAACCTTGTGTTCCTGATCTCAGAGGGAAGGCTGTCAGCTTTTCCCCATTGAGGATGATATTTGACGTGGGTTTTTCATAGATAGATTTTATGAATTTGAGGAATGTTCCCTCTACCCTATACTTTGAATCATTTTAATCAGGAACAGATGCTATATCTTGTCAAATGCTTTTTCTGCATCAATTGAGAGGACCATGTGGTTCTTCTCTCTTTTATTGATTTGTTCTATCACATTGATTGATTTGTGAATGTTGAACCACCCTTGCATCCCATGGATAGATCCCATCTGGTCTTGGTGTATTATAAATCCTTTAACAACAAAGTTGGAAGGTATCAGTTCTCCAGTGGTTTGATGGATATTAAAACTGTCTTCAGAATATTTTGCTTTCGTGTTCCACTGTAATAATATTCTATATTGAGCAAATTGAAGAGAGACAAGAGGTCCCCAAAGCATTTACATATTTGCCACCTCTTGACCTTTCCAGGGCCATGAAACCTCCAGGATCGGTCACTCTTAAACTCACATAAATAACCATGATTACTCACTCAAATTTAAACAGGTAAGAGGAAAAAGGGAATTATGATATTTATTGTACCCATACTTGATGACAAGGACTTTACATGTCTTACTTCGTTCTAATCCCCACTAGGAAGACAGAAAGACTTTAAGTTATGTTTTCTTTTCTCCTTTTTATAGCTAAGAGAGATTCAAAGAATTGAAATCACTTGTGCAAATTCACAGAGCTAAAAGCCAAGAGGGAAATCTATCATATTTGCATAATCTCTGTTGTGTAGCTAAAGAACACTGTGATTGGGATTTTAAGGAACACCCAGAGTTTCTCAGCTAATGACTCAAAGAATTACCTAGTGTCAAGCCCCAGTCCATGTGTGTTCTTCAAGACATGGAGCTCCCTATTTCAGAAGAAATGGTAAACAGACCATTTCAGGCACGGTCAAGGAAGAGCAGGGATGGAAGACATGGGATGCTGTTTACAAAGACGGGCATCTAGAGACCATCTCCAGAGTGCATCCCTGAGGAGTCACTAAGAAACAATCCTCCACAGGCATGTTGCTGTTCCTAGAGGGAGCGGGACTCAGTTTCCTGGAAGGTGGACTCTGCTGAGCCGCTTTCTTGGCGGAAGTGCCGTTTAATGGTGCCTGGAAAAATGGGGCAGAACTTCATATGAAAGAAGACAGGGGAACCAGGAACAAAACAAGGTAATGGCATTCAGGCCAAGGCTGGTGTTACAAGGGCATGGCGTAGTGTTGCAGGAGCCCGGAGAGAAGAGTGTGTCTGCCTTGTGTTTTTGCCCAGTGCCAGCCCCGCTTAACATTGATGGAATAATTATTAGGGCCCAATTACACAATAAGCTGCAGTGATTTATGGCATTCTACAACCGGCACTGAATCAACCTGTCTCAGTAGCTGTAAGTCTGCATAAGGTTTTAATTATGAACGTCGTGAGTTGGTCAGAGCATATGGAGAAAAATGGATTATGAATTTACGATGTGGTCAGTTTTCTTGCTGAGTGGCTCTTCTCCTGACCAGGGCCTCACAACAGGATGACAAAAGGCATGTAGGAGAAGCCAGATGCTTGACAAAGCAGCTGCTCCCTTTTAAAAGTGAGAGGAGGAAGCAGAGCTGTGGTGTGCTAGAGGGAATGTCAAGGGATGTCAGCTGTGACATCCTGATCCTGGCCTCAGGTGAGACACAGCTACTAGGGCTGCGACAATGACATGCTACCCCAGATCGGCATGTGACAGGCTTGAATTGAGCCAAGGAAGAGTCTCGGCTTGGTTAACAATTCTTTGAACAGTCCTTATATAAGAGGATTTCCCAAATCAATAAGCTAGTCACTCTATTTTCTCTTTAGGATTTTATGGTTCAATAAGCACTTACTGAGAGCTTATTATATGCCAAGGGCTAGTCTCTGTGGGTGTGTGCAGACCTGGGTGGATGGCCCAACTGGGAACAGCTCTGTGGGGCCATAAGATGCAGAAATCGCTGAAGAAGTGGCCCAGTCTCTGTGACTGTAACATAGATTTTCTCCCCCTACTCCTTGCTCCTGTGTTCACTTCTTCCCCAACTGTTAATGTGACGACTTTTCTCCTATAAACTTTCTGCACATTAATCTCCACCTCAGAGTCATCTTCCCAGGGAGTCTGATCTTGAAAGCTCACTTTATCATTTCTAAAAAAACTCAATTTCCTGGGTGGGAGCCCAGAGCCTTATATAAGATTTGGTAAAATAAAAAAGTGTATTCATTTACTCTTATATATCTTAATCATTTATTAATTCAAACACATTTCATTACATTGTTTACTGTGTGGGCAAACACCATGCTAGGCATGAAGGGTTGTGAAAGAAGATTCCAAAGTGCAGTAAGCTTTGCTGAGAGTCATTGAAAATAGGATCAGGAGGATATTGAACAAGCAGGACCTATGCATGTCTCCTCTTTCTGTTCTTGGAACACCAGGAACTTTTTGGCATTTGTCAATTGCAACTTGTCGAAGGCAATTCCACCACTTCCTGGAATATATCTTTCTACTTTGGACTGAAATAGAGATCCCGTAACATCTGTTAGCTAAATTGCCAGTGGTGTATTTGAGAGTCTAACTCTGTCAGAACCAATCATTACTCTTTCAAAACAAGTTATGTAACTTGGGAGATTTTGCCTTTAAAAGCCTGCACTCTCTGCTTGAAATTCAGAATGCACTTTCGGTGTCGGTCCACCCTGTGTCTTTTCCAGGTTGCAATCCCTAAGACCTCAAATGAATGCTTTTGGTTGTTTGACAACCTTGATGTCTTCTTGGTCAACAGAGTGTAGAGGTGAAGGAAAGTTCTGGACTGAAGTAGCTGACTGCCCAGACAAGAAGACAGACACATACTACTCTTTGGGGTGGTAAAAAGTGTGATATAATTAGGCACAGGGCACCGTGGGAACACTGAGGAGAGGCACCCCTCTCTGGGGAGAGAGTCAAATTCATATCTGGAAATGATAGCAGTTGAATCAAGTGGAGTTTAGGTCATATGCTCTTCTGGCTGGACACACTCTGAGGGAGGTCATCAGTAAGGAAGGACAGACTCCTAACAGCTGTTACGACAACCGAGCTGATGCTCACATATGCACAGTCAGACAGAAGGCCCTGCACCAACATTCCAGGAAGGTTCTGCCCACCCCCTCGGGCTGTCATCTGTGACTCACCTGGAGTCTCATTTCCTGGTTCTGTCTGGGTTAAAATTAGAGCATCACAGTGTGGAATTGACACTCCCCTCCTCACCCCCTGCTCACTGGACTTTGCAAAGGGATCCTCTTGTCTGTATCTAATAAGGAACAATGTTGGCTTCTCTGCAGCAAGGTCACTGAAAATGTGTGGTTAAATAGTGAAAACACCGCCAAATCCTGGGGGCAAGAACAACACATAACTATGCGTATTATTGTTTGCCTGAAGAGCTCTCCTGGTGGGATTAGCGTAAATCATCCTGTTTCTAAAATCGAGATTCTAAGGCAACTACTTCTGCAGCTTCCAAATTCAAGCTGATGATGAATTAGCGAACAGGACTTAGTTTGAAACTGATGCATAAAGCTTCAACCTTCCTTTTAGCTCTTGCAGCTTGAAAGATACCCCTCTAAGTAATTTCTTTTTTTAGATCTTTAAAGTTCTTCCATAATGAAGACAGTTAGACCACCCCACCCCACCCCCTCACATGTAGCTCATTTGAGGCAAAAGGGAAAAGCTAACAAGCTAAAGAGCAGAAACAATCTAATGAGCCACCGTGATGTTTTAGAAACACACTAGAAGTCTGGAGCTTCACTCTTCTAGCTCAGTTTCAAACAAGCAAATGAACAAAGAAAAGAACTCACTAGTGTTCTCACTGTCAGAACAATTAAAGTGGTTACACTTATAATATATGTAAGCAATCACATTTAAGAGCTGCAATTTATTATGTCTCTCTACCATGTAGATAGATACTATATTTAATATGGGGACTGGTGAGTATTTTTGATGTATGAAGTAGACATAAGACAGAATATCGATAGCTAATAAATAAAACAAAATTATGAACATCACTAGTAAATTAAAAGTAAGAAATATAAGCTAGAAAAATGAAGTCCCATTTTTAAACTATCAAACTGGCACAGATTATGTAAACAGACATGAGCCTTCTTGTGCATGGCAAATGTGTGTGTAAACTAATGACACCATTCCATAGGACAATTTTGTATGAGTTCAAAAGACCTAAAAAATGTATCATTTTCACCAACCAATTATGCTTCTAGAAATTGTTGTTAGAACTGGTGGCTCAGTTGGCTGTGTCTGACCTCAGCTCAGGTCACAATCCCAGGATCCTGGGATCGAGTCCCACATGAGGCTCTTTACTCAGTGGGGAGCCTCCTTCTCCCTCTCCCTCTGCTGCTCCCCCTGCTTGAGCTTTCTCCTCACCCCCCCCCCCGTCAAACATGTAAATAAAATAAAATAGAAATCTGTGTTAGAAAACACACATCACCACCACCAATAACAGCCGATAATAATATTTGTAAGTTACTCATTGTAAAACTTTTATAATAACAAACTAAAATGATCATAAATATCCAATAATTTGTCAAAGAATACAAGCGGACACTTCACAGAAAAGTAAATCCAAATGGTTACCAAACAGGAAAAAATTTGCTTAAGCTCAATGGTAGTCAGAAACCAGAGAAGTAAAATAATATTGCATATTTTTGGTATCAGAAATTGCAAATGTTTAAAAGACTAAAGATCTATTTCTGTTAGGGAAATTACTGAAATTCACATTTAAACATTTCTGATTGAAAGGTGAGTGGCCACATTTATTTAAAAAAAAAAAAAACTGGTGGGGCTCCTGGGTGGCTCAGTGGATTAAAGCCTCTGCCTTCAGCTCGGGTCATGATCCCAGGGTCCTGGGATCGAGCCCCACATCGGGCTCTCTGCTCAGCGGGGAGCCTGCTTCCTCCTCTCTCTCTGCCTGCCTCTCTGCCTCCTTGAGATTTCTGTCTGTCAAATAAATAAATAAATCTTAAAAAAAAATTAAAAAAAAACTGGTGATGCTATTAACATTAAAATTGAACAAATAATTTGACTCAGCTCTTCTGCTTCAGGAAATTTATCAAGAGTCCATAAAAATGATATATAAGACAGCAGTATTTATTGCAGTATTATACAAAGCAGCCTAAAACAAATAAATGCCCATTTTAGAGAAATAGTTGAAGGAATTATTTTATATCTACACAATGAAATTCTGTAGCTATTATACAGTAAATTATAATTATATCAGTTAACTGGGAGATTTCAAGGAAGTATGGTTGGCTGAGGGTAGAAAGATACAGAAAATTATGTATAATATGATTCCCTTTTAGAAGACTTACAACCACCCTAAATGCATATATAACCACATAGGGTATTAAAGCTAGTGCTTGTATATTTGTGTTTATGTGGGGATGTGTATAAACAAGAGTGATGAAAAAATATAGAAGAATACCTCCAGGGTGATTAACATAACTTATCCAAATAAGGAGGAGGCAGAAAGGCAAGCACAAAAAAAAAAAAAAAAAAAAAAAAGATAGTAAAGACTGTGGACAGCACTTGTGATGATTTCAGTCATGCATTAGTTAGTGTCAAATGATGTGTGTATATACATTAAAAATGTATTTCAAAGCAAAACGTAATTTTCATAAGTCTCACTCAGGGAGCTTTGTAAAGTACCTCTTCCTGGTTTTCAATCCCAGCCATGCTTAGAATTAGGTACCCGGGAGCTGTGTTTATAGGGAAACCTGATCACAATGCAGCCCGTCCACACACAACATACAAGCACACAGGGGCGCCTGCGTGGCTCAGTGGGTTAAACATCTGCCTTCGGCTCAGCTCATGATCCCAGGGTTCTGGGATTGAGCCCCACATCGGGATCCCTGCTCAGCAGGGTTTGCTTCTCCCTCTGCCCCTCACCTCAGCTGTCCTCTCTCTCTCTCAAATAAATAAATAAAATCTTTAAAAAAAAAATACAGGCACATGGTGCTGTGGAAAAGCAGTGATGAGGAAGGAGTATACCCAGCTGTATTTTTCACGACCTCAGGCAGAATGCAGACTTTTCAAAGTCTGACTTCTCTTAAGAGCCTCTCCAAGGTCTGGTTACCAAGCTGGGGGAAGCACCTGACCCCACATTTACTTCCTGAGCCAGATCACACACGTCAGCCTCATGGATGTACGTGTTTCCCCTACCCAGGTCCTCAATTCCACTCTCCCTCCTACTCCACCCACAAGGCTGGCAAGTCTAGCAAAAAGATACCTTGTAAAATTGTACTTTGCCATATGCACTAATCCTACTGGAAAGTGATGATCGCTCTTGCAGATTACACACTTCATAAACATTTGTGGAACCCAATTGCCTGCAGCCCCCTGTACAACCCCTGGTGTAAAGTAGAAACTCCTTAAATCAGAAATTAAGGTTTTGGCGAAACTGAGAAAACATGGGCAGTCACCAGTGGAGCCCCTGCTTCTTCGTGTCCCCAGCTTCACTATTCAGATCACAGCTAATTTGTCCTCACTGGTTCCAGGAATGCAGAGGGGAGTCTCTCTGCTGGGGAATCAGAGCATCCTGCTTTCACTGCTGGTGAGTTCAAGAGAGTGGATGGGCTTATAGTTAGGCATAAAGTATTACCACTAGTTGCCATGAAAATTCATTTACTGTCAACATGGTCATTCCATCACAACATCAGAAATTGAGAAACTATTGACCTAAGTCACCTATTTTGTTCTATATCCCATCACGATCATGAATTTTGAACATTTACTAGTTCAAAAATGTGCCATGGATTTATTGAACTTAGATTCTGCCTTTAAAACTTACACCCTCGTTGGGAGAACAAATCCATCTGAATGGAACCACATCTGATAAATCACAAGGATATACAACAAAACATATAAGAATTAATCAAGCGCAGACTTTTCGCATTCCAAAGATGAGCTCCAAAAATTATATGAGAAAAGGCAGTGTCATGGTGATATGTACATAGTCCCCCAAAGATCCTTCTTTGATGAGACCACCATTTAGATAATTTAGATAATTATTTCCCATGACATTAAATAATCAGTAGCATGACTTCATAGTTATGTTATATATTTGCGTTTCTTTCTGCATGCATCTTTTGAAAGTCATTTTCCCTATGAGAGAGCATTTGGTACCGTTCCCCTCACCATCTGTGTCCCTCTATTATATCTATTTTAAATGTAAACTCTTGAATGTAAGGAAAATTTATTATGTTAAGTCTTAGCACATTGTGGTCTTTGATGGATGATTATTATGGTTAATAACAAAAATTACATATTGGCCAAAAATGTATCTTCGCTTCTGTGCAAATTAACATGGGAGTTACTTTTATAGTTTAATATGAAAGAGTGATGGTAAGGCTGTCAAAAGCAAATAGGGCTCATTTCTATAAAATTCAGGGCCATTTTTACAACTGAAAAGTGGCTTGCTTAAAGGCACAATAATATAGATGGGGAAAATGTTACAGTCAGCAGTTACCAAATAGTCTTTCCCCAATAAACTGGCAGTCTGGTGCAGTAGTAAGGGCAGAAGGACATTCCAGAAGCTGTACCGCATCAAGTGTACTTGACATTTGAAGTAGAAGTTTCTGGCATTCTCCTCCTCTCCATGACCAGGTGATTTTCAGTACTGGTCATGAAAATTAGTAAATAAAAATAATAATCAGAAAAGAAGCTTTTATTGAATTTGCTTGCATAGTCAGGGCAGAATATAATAATATTGTGAAAAATACTAGATTTATCACTTTAATTACATTTCTTCATAAATGGAGGGGAAAGGGTTGTGAAAAATGCTCCCCAAACTGCTAATTCCTCCCAGTTCACAGAATGATGTGCACCTAGAATGACAGAATTGAAGTGGCTCAAAACCCATTTCTT